>NW_016812293.1:607942-643154 GCF_001698545.2 Rhinopithecus bieti | reverse complement strand
ATTAAAGAAAAAAGAGCTCAGAAAACAATTTATCATATCACTTCTGGCTTGGAAGAATTCATACAATTTTTATATTTCATTGCTTTATCCAGAATCTTGTTTTCAACTGATAATAGTGAGTCTTGTTTTGTTTATGTAGTTTTTTTACTGTAGTCTTGTCACTGCATTTTTAACTGAATTTGTTTTAAGCATATCACTGGCAGATTTAAAATTTTATCAACACTGAAAAAAAGCAGGAAAAATCAAGGAAGCATGACTTGACTTCTTTACTGGATGCAGAGAAAAAAAACTAAGAACAAATGATCCTTTGGGTCAAAGCAGAAGAAAGGATTCTTTCTTCTGTGCCTTTGTGTTTTATAAAATAGTACAAATAGCAAGATTCTCTGTGTTTTTATTGAGATCATAATTTATAAACACAAATATCTACTGAGGCCAAGTATGCACTATATTGAGCAAATTGAACAAGTACATGTGAGGAAGAAATAGCTAGCATCTACAGAATCATGAATAGTGCTTGTCAGACTGAAGGCCCAACTAGCTGCTTTCTTCTACTTGTTCTTGATGTGGTCATCTGTTTCAATATTTTCAAGAAAAGACAGAAATTTAAAATGTTCTACAGCATTTCTAGATTATAAATGCTGACTGTTAATTGTTTTATTTTCCTTTGCTTTTCTTTCATTTTCTTATTTTATTTCCCCTTCTTTTTTCTTCTTTTTCCTTTTATATTTTCTCCTTTCATTCTTTCATTCACCAGTATGTTCCAGGCCAAACACAAAATTATATACCAAAAATGTAGACAAAATAATGCAGCAAAATATTTTATTTAATCATTGAGAGAATTCAGTGTTGATCATTAAAACACTGAGAAAATTATATAACTAATATTTCACACAATTTAGTTAAAAGTTGTGATGACAGTAAACATCAATACATTTTTGTATGGCTTAAAGGTTTAGGCATCATGCTGGCCTTCAGTAAACACTCTAACAATTAATCACTAGGTGTTTTGCTCATCTTTATCACCATTCAGTTCACAAATTATCTCTTTCTTACTTCATTCTCCACACTTCTCTTTGTTGCAACCAGAAACAAGTTTAAATTATCAGTCTTTCATTATATTTATTCCAATTAGTGATTTGCAAATACCTCTGATTCAAATTCATTAAGGAATAGATAGAGAGCTCATATTTCCAACACTCATCACTGAGTCTACTCTACTTACTATAGTAGAAGCCCTAGAGATAGGACCCAGGTTATTAGTTCTAAAGCTCTTAAGAGCATTGCATGTGCAGGTAGGTGTGGGATCTATTTTATCAGAGAAGTGTGTTATTCTGGTCATCTACTGATGAATTACTTTATAAATTACAAATAAACTGTAAAAAGTATATTCATATTTTAGCCCTATTAAATGTAATATATTACATTATAAAACAATAATTTTGAAAGAAAACAATAATAAACAATGAAATTCAACTTCTAGGAACAATTCAATGTACATAAGTTAATGTATATTTTAGATATATTTACGTATTTCTCAGATTTGTATAGCTATGTCCTTGTGACATTTCCAATTTTAAATCAAGGATCCTGAATATCCAAAACAACTCTGAAAACAAAGAAGAAAGTTGAAAATCTCATATTTTCTTACTTCAAAACTTACTATAAAAGTACAGTAATCAAAGCTATGTGGTACTGGTATAAAGACAGACACACAGATCAACAGAATAGATTGAGAGACCAGTAGGCTAGGTAGGGTGGCTCATGCCTGTAATTCAAATACTTAAGGAAGCTGAGGTGGGCCAATCACCTGAGGTCAGGAATTTGAGACCAGCCTGCCAAATATGGCGAAACCCTCTCTCTACTAAAAATACAAAAATTAGTTGCGTGTGGTGGCACACACCTGTAATCCCAGCTACTTGGGAGGCTGAAGCACGAGAATCACTTGAATTCATGAGTTGGAGTCTGTAATGAGCCAAGATGGTACCAAGAATTTAAAGACTGGATATAAAACCTCATATATATTGTCTAATGTTTTCCACAAGGATACCAAGATTATTATTCTGTAAGAAATAGTTTCTACAATAAATTTTCTTGAGAAAACTGGGTATCCACATACAAAATAATTAAATTGGCTGCTTAGCTTATAATTTTTAATAAAATAACTGAAAAACAGATCAAGAATGTAACATAGACAGCCCAGATATAGGCCTACACATTTATAGTCAATTGATCCTTGACAAAAGTACCCAAAACTCACAATAAATACAGGACAGTATCTTCAGTAAATTGTGTTGGGAAAACTGGATAATTGCATACAGAAGAATGGAATTGAACCCGTATCTAACCTCATACAAAAATCAACTCAAAATGTATAAAGATTTAAAGCTAAGACCCCAAAGTATAGAACTACTAGAAGAAACATTGAGAAAAAAAAAAATCGACTTGGTGTAGGCAACTATTTTTGAATATGATTCAAGAAGCACGGGGAACAAAAGCAAAGATAGCTAAATGAGAGTATATGAAACTAAAAATGCTTCTATGCAGTGAAGGAAATAACCAGCAGAAAAAAGAGCAGCCTAAGAAATGGGAGAAAATATTTTCAAACTACACATCATATAAGGGGTTAATATTCAAAACATATAAGAAGTTCACACAACTCAATATCAAGAAACAAACTGATTTAAACATAGGGAAGATACCTAAATAGACATTTTTTTTCAAATAATACATACAAATAGCTAATAGGTGTATGACAAAATGTTTAACATCAGTAATGCAAGTCAAAACTACAATGAGATATTGCTTTGCATCTGCTATAATGGTGATAATCAAAAACAAAAGATCAGTGTTGGTAAGGATGTAGACAAAAGATAACTCTTTTACATTTTTGCTTGGAATGTACATTAGCACAGCCATTATAAAAAGGCAGCATGGACGTTCCTCAAAAAATTAACAATAGAACTAACATTTGATCCAGTATTCCCACTTCTGTGTGTGTGTGTGTGTGTGTGTGTGTGTGTGTGTGTGTGTGTATCCAAAGAAATGAAATCATTATGTCAAAGAAATACCTATACCTCCATGTTCATTGCATAATTCACAATAGCCAACATATGGAATCAATTTAAGTGTCTTCATTAGTCTGTTTTTGCATTGCTAAAATGTATGAAAATCGATATTTATAAGAAAAGAGGATTAATTGGCTCATGGTTCCTCAGGATGTACAGGAAGTATAGTGGCTTTTGGTTCTGAGGAGTCCTCAGGAAGCTTACAATCACGGTGGAAGGCAAAAGATAAGCAAAATGTCTCACATGGTCAGAGCAGATGGAAGAGAGAGAGGAAGGAGGTGCTATATACTTTCAAACAACCAGATCTCATGATCACTCACACACTCACTCACTCACTCACTCACTCACTCATTCACTCACTCACTACCATGAGAACAGCATCAAGAGGATGGGGCTAAACCATTCATAAGAATTATTCCCCCTTGACTCAATCACCTTCTATCATGCCCCACTTCCACACTGGGGATTAAAACTGAACATGAAATTTGGGTGGATATACAGATTCAAGTGATATAATTCTGACCCTGGACCTTCCCAAAACTCATGTCCTTCTCACATTGCAAAAGCCAATCATACTTTCCTGACAATCCCCCGAAGTCTTAACTTATTTCAGCATTAACTCAAATTTCAAAGCCCAAAATTTCATCTGAGACAAGGCAACTTCCTTTTGCCTATCAACCTGTAAAATTAGAAACAAATTAGTTACTTCCAATATACAATACGGGTATAGGCATTTGGTAGGTACTTCTATTGCAAAAGGGAGAAATGAGCCAAAAGAAAAGGGTTACTTAGCCTCATGTAAGTCCAAAACCCAGCAGGGCAGTCATTAAATCTTAAAGCTCCAAAATAATCTTTGAGTCCACGTCCCATATCCAGGGCACACCTATACAAGTGGTGGGCTCCCGAAACCTTGATCACCTCTGCTCCTCTGGCTTTCCAGGGTTCAACCCCCAGAGCTGTTCTTAAGGGCTGGCGTTGAGTGTCTTTGGCTTTTCCAGGCACAGGGTGCAAGCTGCTAATGGATCTACCAGTCCAGAGACTGAAGGACAGTGGCCCTTTTCTCACTAGGCAGTACCCCACCAGGGATTCTGTGTGGGGGTTCCCACCCTATATTTCCCCCCATCACTGCCTTAGTAGAATTTCTCTCCACCCCTGCAGTATGGTTCTGCCTGGAGATCCAGGCTTTTCCATGCATCCACTGAAAACTAGACAGAGGCTCCTAAGCCTCAGCCTTTGTACTCTGTGCACTTACAGGCTTAAAACCACGTGAAAGCTGTCAAGGCTCACAGTTTTTACCATCTGAGCTATACCTAGGCCCCTTTTAGCCACATCTGAAGCTGGAGCAGCTGGGATGTAAGAAGTAGGGTCCCAAGCATACATGGGATAGCAGAGCCCTTGGCCTGACTCAGGAAACCATTCTTCCCTCCTAGGTCTCTGAACCTGTTGTGTGACAGGCTGCCATGAAAGTATCTTCAAGGACTTTTTTTCCCATTACTTTGGCTATTAACATTTGGCTCCTCTTTACTTATGCAAATATCTCCAGTCTGCTTGAATTACTCCCCTGGAAATGGTCTGGTTTTTTTTGTTGTTGTTTTTTTGTTTGTTTGTTTTTTTCCCCTACAATATGGCCAGGAAGCAAATTTTCCAAACTCTTACACTCTGCTTCCCTTTTAAATATGTTCCAGTTTCATTTCATTTTTTTGCTCATGTATATGAACATAGGTTGTTAGAAGTAGCCTGGCCACATCTTGAACTTTTTGCTGCTTAGAAATTTCTTCTGTCATATATCTTAAATCATCTCTCTCAAGTTCAAAGTTTTCCAGATCCCTAGGGCAGGGACAGAATGGCACCAGGTTCTTTGCTAATGCATAACAAAATTGACCTTTGTTTCAGTTATCAGTAAGTTCATCAGTTGCATCTGAGACCTCCTCAACCTGGACTTTATTGTCCACATCACTATCAGAATTTTGGTCATAACAAATTAAGAAATTTCTAAGAAGTTACAAACTTTCCCTCATTTACCTGTTTTTTTTTGAGCCCCCCAAACTATTCCAACCTCTGCCTGTTACCCAGTTCCAAAGCTGCTTCCACATTTTCAATATCTTTAGAACTATACCTCACTCCTCAGTACCAATTATTTGTATTACTCCATGTCTCTCATTGATATAAATAAATGCCTTAGATCTGGTAATTTATGTATAAAAGGATTTAGTTGGCTCATGGTTCTGCAGGCTGTACAGGAATCATAGCAGCTTACAATCATGGTGAAGGCAAATGAGAGTCAAGACATCTCACATGGCCAGAGCAGGAGGAAGAAAGAGAGCAGGCAGTGCTACACACTTTTAAAAAATCAGATCTCATGATAATTTACTCACTCACTATCATGAGAATAGCCACAAGGGGATAGCTCTAATCCTTCCATGAGAACTCTGCCCCTTGATCCAATTACCTTCTACCCAGTCCTACCTCCAACATTGGATATTACAACTGAACATGAGTGGGAATAGAGATCCAAACTATATTAGTGTCCATTGATGGATGAATGGATAAAGAAATTGTGAAATATACATATACATATACAATGGATCTACCACTCCAGAGTCTGAAGGACAGTAGCCCTTTTCTCACTATGCAGTGACCCAGCAGGGATTCTGTGTGGGGGTTCCCACCCCACATTTCCCCTTCTCACTGCCTTAGTAGAAGTTCTCTGTGAGGGCTCCACCTCTGTAACAGGGTTCTGCCTGGAGATCCAGGCTTTTCCAGGATATATACACCAAAAACTAGTGTGTGTGTGTGTGTGTGTGTGTACATATATAAAAAAATATATCATATAATATATATATATCTCTCTCTCACACAAACTCACACAATGAGATGTTATTAAACCTTACTGAAGAATGAAATTCTGTCATTTGTGACAACATAGGTAAACCTAGGAGATATTATACTAAGTGAAATATGCCAACCACTGAAAGACAAATACTGCATGACCTCACTTACATGTGGAATTCAGTAGTGTTGAACTTGTAGAATAAGAGAATAGAAAGGTAATTTCCAAGTGTTGAAGTGGGGATATGAGCTGAACGACAGCTGGGAATGACTGATCAAAGAACACAGGGTTTCAGTGAGACAGGATGAATATAGTCTGAAGATCTATTTTAGAGTATGGTGACTATAGTTAATAATAGTATATCATATTTAAAAAGTGTTAATATATGAGACTTGAATTCTAGCATTCATGGCAATGTGTGTATGTGCCTACAGCAAATAGAAAATATGAACTCTATTATTTAAAAGCAATTACCTTTATTTTATTTTATTTCTCTCCTCCACTTCCTCTTCCTTCTCCTCCTCTTTCTCCTCCTACTTCTTATATATTTTAATTATGTCATTTTCCATATGTTAAAAAATAAATGAAGCAATGTGTTATTTTTCTACACACAAAAATTAAAATTTTCATTCTAAAGCACTGAAATTACATCCAGATAATACCTTTTATCATTAAGGGTATACAAATGTGATGTTATATTGATTATATTTTACCTGTATGTTTTTACATTGAATGAAAATGGTATTTCATTGGATCAATTTTAATTATTTCCAATAAAAAGTAAAGTTCCAAATCTCATGATTTTACTTATAGCACAAAGTAAAATAAAAGGATTTTGCATATCACCTTAACATTTTAATGTACTTTATTCTAATAAGTTTCTAATTCATTACTCAAGGTTTTGTTTTATAAAGTACCAAATGTATTATTGTGCTCTTAATAAAATTAGTGATTGTTGTTTGTAATAGTTTATTCATGACACTAAATTTGGTAACTTTATTTAGGCAATTATATTAACCTGTTTTAAATTGTGTCTTTTTACCTTTTAACTCAAGTTCTGAATTTCTTAAGATATAGTAATAAAAGAGAACCAATGAGTATGGGTTTTTCAAGACTCTTTTCTCTTTTAATCCAGAATGTGCCTCTTATTAGTGATCTTGTATCAGCTACTTTTATGTTCTGCAACTCATATTCTCCCTTTCCCACACATGTTCAAAGTTGCAAAATCATTGATAGCTACATAATTTTCAAGGGCTTGGTACATATATACAGTGATCTCTCAGTATCCATCTGGGATGGGTTCTAGAAGTTTCTGCAGATACCCAAATCCAGGAATGCTGAAGTCCCTGATATAAAATGGTGCCATATTTACATATACCCTATGGACATCCTCTTGCACACTTTAAATCATTTTTAGATCACTTATAATATCTCATACACTCTAAGTGGTATGTAAATAGTTGTTACACTGTATTTTTTAGGGAATAATGACAAGGGGAAAACGTCTGCACATGTTCAATATAGATGTGTTTTGTAGAAACATTTTCTATCTGCTGTTCATTGAATCAATGGATATAGAACCCATGGATATAGGAAATTGACCACTTGAGATTAGACAGCCTCTCCCCAGTATTCAAGAGACAAGATGGAGAAAGACAATTAATGTCAAGATCAGAACCTTGATTAGCTTGAGAAGTATTCTTAAAGTACACCAAAATTAAAGCCTGGTCTATTTTAACAAATCAGTCATTTAAAACCAAGGTTAGAGATCATGGTGGGGTCAGGTTGAAATTCTTGAAACAAGCACATTTTAAAAAAGGAGGAAAAGCTGTGAGATTCGCCACTGAAGTTAAAATGCTAGAAAAAGAGGGTGGAAATATAATTCCACATATATGTACATATTTATTAAAAACCTGTCATTCACAATGGTTTTACAGATTCCATGGGAACACATGGTTCTTCATTATAAGGAGCTTTAACCATATGGTGAATGAAACGCTGAATCAAGTTCTTCAGCCTAGGGTATGAGAGATTAAGCAGCAGCCACTGAAACAGGCTATTTAAATGTCAAGCAAGATAAGACTTGGGTAAATGACTGGAATAATAGACAGGGGACAGCAGTGAACAAATGGAGCATCACATTTAGCCAACTGCTCTCCTGACCATGTCTGTGAGTTGTAAGTTAGTGATACTTCAGGGTAAGTAAAGTGTGAGTTGGTTAGATAAAAGACAGTATTTTTTGTCCAAGAAAGGAACTGCTCATAATATTTTCCTTTTAGTTTCTGGCACACATATTAACATTGATATACATATGTTATAACCAATGAATATGAATTTTTCAAGATGCTTTTGGCTTTTAATCCAGAACCTGCCTCTGGATTTTAGCTTATGTATGGCTAAAATCCTCAAATATATTGGATCATTTATTCTAACTTAGATGTCAAAAGAGGTACTTTTATTTCTCCCCATCCACCTTTGGGATTTTGTTAAAACAAGTTGGAGTACAAAAGTGTGTGTTTGGTTAACATTTTTTATGCTCTGTGTTTATATGCCTTTTTTCCAAAATTAGATTACCAAATTGAATTAAATGTATAACTATGCAATCAGCTTCTTCTAGTTATCCTTGCACATTCCCCCATGATCCAAATTTTCCTACATCTGCATTTCTCCATTGATGTAATTCCACTCTGAAAATGAAAGCTGTATACCCTAAATGAAAACATGGTTCAACTGAAATAAAATAAAAATAAGATTCAAGTTAATAAGTGTGATATTGTTTTCATTTCAAAAAAGTAAATACTTCTCTTTTATTTAATCTACCAATTTTCAAGAAAATAAAATATTTAATATGTTGTATAAATTATATACTTTTAAATATTTTTTCTGCTTCATCATGGTAATAAGCATTGGTTAAACATGTATTTGTATGATGAGAAAATAATAAAATTTAAAGACTGTTGGAATCACAATAATCACTTTAAGCTTTGAGAAAAATGTTACTGCAATCTGTGTCACATGTAGTTAAAATTTCTATTCTCAGATTATAGATTAAGTTGCTTTCTAATTTGTTTTGTTCTGTACAATGACTAGAGGGAATTAAAGGAAGTCAAGGACAAAAACCTCCCATCTTCTTAGTTAGTAACCCTTGTTATAGATTAGCTTTCCCTTTGTTATTTTACTTAGCTTAGACCAGATAACAGAAAACATATGACTATTACACCTTCTGTTAAATAGGTTAAATGTACCCTTCCCAAAAAGAAACACTGCCTGTAACAAATCAAATTGCTATACGTATGTTCCAACCTTATATGAATAATGTAGCCCTGCTGAAAACTCTTGTTTCTGACTACATAAATGAAATTTCAACTTTTCTACTTTGAAACACTGATTCTTGGAGTAGTGTTTCCAGCTGATCCATTCTCACACTTCACTTGAATAAACTCTGTGAATTAGATTCTGCTTCTTTTGATTATTTTAGGTTGACATTACATACACACACACACACACACACACACACACACACACACATATATATTTTAACCTTGCTTCAGAATAGTGTCCTTTGACATCCACAGGGGATTGGTTACAGGAATCCTCATGCATACCAAAATCCATGGATGCTCATGCCCTTACATACATAAAATAGTATGATATATGCATATAACTCATGCACATTCTCTCATATACTTTAAATCAGCACTATTATTACTTATCATACCTAATACAATACAAATGCTATGTTAGTATTTATACTGTGTTGGTTTTAAATTTGAGTTATTTTAATTGTTTTCTTTTATATATATACATATATATTATACTTTAAGTTCTGGGGTACATTTGCAGAATGTGCAGTTTTGATACATAGTTATACACATGCTATCATGGTTTGCTGCACCCTTCAACCTGACATCAACTATCCCTCCCGAGCCCCTCAAACTCAAACAGGCCCTAGTGTGAGATGTTCCTCTCCCTGTGTCCATGTGTTCTCATTGTTCAAGTCCCACTTAATGAGTGAGAACATGAGATGTTTGTTTTTCTGTTTCTGTGTTAGTTTGCTGAGAATGATGGCTTCCAGCATCATCCATGTCTCTGCAAAGGACACAAACTCATCCTTTTTTATGACTGCATAGTATTCCACGATGTATATGTGTCACATTTTCTTTATCCATTCTATCATTGATGGACATTTGGGTTGGTTTCAAGTCTTTGCTATTGTGAACAGTGCTGCAATAAACATAACATGTGCATGTGTCTTATAGTAGAATGATTTATAGTCCTTTGGGTATATACCCAGTAATGGGATTGCTGGGTCAAATGGTATTTCTAGTTCTAGATCCTTGAGGAATCTCCACACTGTGTTCCACAATGGGTGAACTAATTTACACTCCCAGTGTAAAAGCATTCCTATTTCTCCACATCTTCTCCAGCGTTTGTTGTTTCCTGACTTGTTAACAATGGCAATTGTTAAATTCTATTAAATTCTAACTAATGGTATCTCATTGTGGTTTGGATTTGCATTTCTCTAATGACCAGTGATGATGAGCATTTTTTCATACATTTGTTGGCCACATAATTGTCCTCTTTTGAGAAATGTCTGCTCATATCTTTTGCCCACTTTTTAATTTTTTTTCTCTTGTACATTTGTAAATTCTTTGTAGGTTCTGGATATTAGCCCTTTGTCAGATATATAGATAGCAAAAATTTTCTCCCATTTTGTAGGTTGCCTTTTTACTCTGATGACAGTTTCTTTTGTTGTGCAGATGCTCTTTAGTTTAATTAGATCCCATATATCAATTTTGGCTTTTGTTGCCATTGCTTTTGGTGTTTTAGACATGAAGCCGTTGCCCATGCATATATCCTGAATGGTATTGCTTAGGTTTTCTTCTGGGATTTTTTGTGGTTTTAGGTCTTACATTTAAGTCTTTAATCCATCTTGAATTAATTTTTGTATAAGATGTAAGGAATGGATCCAGTTTCAGTTTTCTGTATATGGCTAGCCAGTTTTCCCACCCATTTATTAAACAGGGAATCCTTTACCCATTGCTTATTTGTGTCAGCTTTGTCAAAGATAAGATGGTTGTAGATGTGTGGTGTTATTCTTGAGGTCTCTGTTCTGTTCCATTTAGTCTATATATCTGTTTTGGTATGAATATCATGCTGTTCTGGTTACTGTAGCTTTGTAGTATAGTTTGAAGTAAGGTAGCGTGATGCCTCCAGCTTTGTTCTTTTTGCTTAGGATTCTCTTGGTTATGCAGACTATTTTCTGGTTCCATATGAAGTTTAAAGTAGATTTTCCTATTCTTTGAAGAAAGTCAATGGTAACTTGATGGGGATAGCATTTAATCTATAAACTACTTTGGGAAGTATGGCCATTTTCAGGGTATTGATTCTTCCTATCCATGAACATGGAATGCTTTTCCATTTGTTTGTGTTCTCTCTTATTTCCTTGAGCAGTGATTTGTAGTTCTCCTTGAAGAATTCTTCACATCCTGAGTAAGTTGTATTCCTAGGTATTTTATTCTCTTCATAGCAATTCTGCATGGGAATTTACTCATGATTTGGCTCTCTGTTTGTCTGTTATTGGTTTATATGATTTTTGTACATTGATTTTGTATCCTGAGACTTTGTTGAAGTTGCTTATCAGCTTAAGGAGATTTGGGGCTGAGACTATGGGGTTTTCTAAATATACAATCATGTCATCTGCAAACAGGGACAATTTGACTTCCTCTTTTCCTATTTGAATACTCTTTATTTCTTTCCCTTGCCTGATTGCCCTGGCCAAAACTTCCAATACTATGTTGAATAAGAGTGGTGAGGGAGGGCATCCTTTTCTTGTGCTGGTTTTCAAAGGGAGTGCTTCCAGTTTTTGCCCATTCAGTATGATATTGGCTGTGGGTTTGTCAGAAATATCTCTTATTATTTTGAGCTATGTTCCATCGATACCTAGATTATTGAGAGTTTTTACCATGAAGAGGTATTGAATTTTGTCAAAGGCCTTTTCTACATCTATTGAGATATTCATGTGGTTTTTGTCATTGGTTCTGTTTATTTGATGGATTATGTTTATTGATTTGCATGTGTTGATCCAGACTTGCATCCCTGGGATAAAGCCAACTTGTTCGTGTTGGATAAGCTTTTTGGTGTGCTGCTGGATTTGGTTTGCCAGAAATTTTTTGAGGATTTTCGCATAGATGTTCATCAGTGATGTTGGCCTGAAATGTTCTTTGTTCTCTCTCTGCAAGGTTTTGGTGTCAGGATGATGCTGGCCTCATAAACTGAGTTAGGGAGGATTCCCTCTTTTTCTATTGTTTGGAATCATTTCAGAAGGAATGGTACCAGCTCCTCTTTGTACCTCTCATAGAATTCAGCTGTGAACTTTTCTGGTCCTGGAGATTTTTTGGTTGGTAGGCTATTAATTACTGCCTCAATTTCAGATCTTGTTATTTGTCTATTTAAGGATCTGATTTCTTCCTGGTTTAGATTTGGGAGGGTGTGTGTGTCCAGGAATTTATCCTTTTCTTCTAGATTTTCTAGTTTATTTGCATAGAGGTGTTTATAGCATTCTCTGATGGTAGCTTTTATTTCTGTGGGATCAGTGGTGATACCCTCCATATCATTTTTTATTACATCTATTTGATTCTTTTCTCTTTTCTTCTTTATTCTTCTGGTTATCAGTTTACCTATTTTGTTGATTTTTTCCCCCACCAGAAAACCAGCTCCTGGATTCATTGATTTTTTTGAACTATTTTTCATGTCTCTATCTCCTTCAGTTCTGCTCTGATCTTAGTTATTTGTTGTCTTCTGCGAGCTTTTGAATTTGTTTGCTCTTGCTTCTCTAGTTCTTTTAATTTTGAGGTTAGGGTGTCGATTTTAGATCTTTCCTGCTTTCTTTTGTGGGGATTTAGTGGTATAAATTTCCCTCTAGAGACTGCTTTAAATGTGTCCCAGAGAATCTGGTATGTTGTATCTTTGTTCTCACTGGTTTCAAAGAACATCTTTATTTCTGCTTTCATTTCACTATTTACCAAGTAGTCATTCAGTTATCCGTAATTGTTTTACTCTACAGATATGGATCCTGTGGATGAAGAGACCCAAATGTACCTACTATTTGTTTCCCTGTCCCACACACAAGGTAGCTAGTTGCCTACTTTTTCATAATTATCACATTCTGAAAGCATTATCTTATGAGCCTTCCAATCAAACAAAGGCCTTTTATTTGTCTTACAATTTTCCAAAGGCAGAGTTTAAAAATAATTTAAAATCTCACTTAGAATTTCTTTCAGCTACAAATCTATGGCTTTTAAAATGAAACATACATAGAAAATCATACTAGGAAGTACTGATCAGCTCTGCTAACTTTAAGACTGTGGTGAACTTATGTCTAACTACGAAACCAAGCCTTCTGGTATAGTATCTGTCAGTGTGAAAGGAATTTATTTTAGATATTTTTCTACATTATACTTTATATTATAAATAAAACAAATAAATGCCTAATCGCAACTATCCAACTTTGGTATACACTATTTTCTTTTTTTATAAATTATTTTCTACATTATGCTGATATATATGTTAAATACACAGACACTAACTAGGTTTTAAAAGAATAAATGATATATGATATAGATGACTCAAACATGAATTAATTTTACTTTTTAAATCAATTTTGAGTTCACTTTAAGTTTCATTTACATAAGTAGACATATACGTAGGTTTCAAGGTAAATACAAATATGCCAATTTTATACATCAATAGTGTGGGCACATTTCTGCTACAGTAAATATTTTATATAATGAGTAATATGTATTCCATGGGTATATTTCAAGCATTTTATCCAAATTTATATTCCCTTGGTCATCACTAATTTTTATACCATATGCTTGTAACAAAAACGCTGATCAACTGGATCCTTTTCACAGAAGAAAGCTTCACGAGAAATTAGCATATGTTAGAAGAAGAAAAACAGAGAGAATACAATGAGGAACATTTTGTTTGTGAGGAAGATTATAATTTAATTCTTCAAAACTGTCAGAGCCTCTATTCCATGGTAGCTTTCGGAATACAATTCAATTTTTCATTTATTTTAACACTTTTTCTACTCTCCTGAGAAAGACAACTATTTATATTTTTATAATCGACTAATATATATTTCACAGACGTCATTTCTTTTATTTATTTTTTTTTATTTTTCATTTTATTTTTTGAGAGGAGTCTCGCTATGTCACCCAGGCTGGAGTGCAATGGTGCGATCTCGGCTCACTACAAGCTCCGCCTTCCGGGTTCACGCCATTCTCCTGCCTCAGCCTCCCAAGTAGCTGGGATTACAGGCCCCCGCCACCACGCCTGGCTTTTTTGTATTTTTAGTAGAGATGGGGTTTCACCCTGTTAGCCAGGATGGTCTCGATCTCCTCATCTTGTGATCCACCCGCCTCGGCCTCCCAAAGTGCTGGGATTACAGGCGTGAGCCACCACCCCTGGCCCACAGACGTCATTTCTTTGAGGCTCTTCACGATGTTGTGAGTCAGGAAGCTTAACATTTTTGGCTATGTTTAAGTGGTATATTGAAATTAACTTGTGTACTGACCTATGAACACAAGCTAAAGGTAAATAAAGCAGGACCTAGAATTATTATTATTTTATTTTTTGGCATAAGTGTTGAGTGATCTTTTCGTTTTTTAGCATTGTAGTGGAGAGTCAAGAATATAAACCACTAGCATAATGCATCTCTTGCATGATTTCAGGTACAAATAAGTAAGGTACGTTGACTTTTTCTTTCTCCACTTCCCTTTTTAATCTTGCCTCCCAAATGGCTGTTAGGGCTGCATATTTCATCCCCAATTCCACTTATCTTGTTCCATCATCATATTTACATTGCTGTAATATCTTGCTAACTGTACTGACAGTGTTTTCCTCTCTCCTTCTTTAGTCCATTCTTCACATTTCAGAAACAATAATTTTTTCTCACATTTCAATTCAGTAGATGTTCACATTTGGTATAATAAAATCCAACCATTCCCCCGAAATCTGAAAATACGTCTGTTGTGCCCTTTAAAACAGCTTGAATGTCAAGCAGAATATATCTATACAAACACACACACACAAGATATATAATATATATACTGCCTCCTCTAATATCAGTAGTGCTATGATTCTTTTCATGAAATGCTTCTTTTCTTCCAACACGTTTTAATGGACAAGCCATACACCTAAAGTTAATTCAAACTGTTTATTTTATATGACTTAGAAAAAATAGTTTAGTAAAACAGAAAACTAAAATTTTATATTAAATATTAGATAAATCAGCATTGAATAAAAACACCACATAGTTATTGGTGTAATTGTAATTACTTGTTACATTACATTATTCAGATTTAGATAAAATACATTTATACCTCCTGTGTTATGCCAAATATAAACAAGAATTTAAAAGAATTTAAAAGGCAATAATGAATATCAGATTTATTGTGCAATGTCTTTTCTTGCGCACACAGTTGCAATAGCAATGATACATTGGTATATTTCTAAAGCAATTGAATTTACTATACACAAAATAATATTTGAATATTTTAGAAAACCTAGAACAGACTATAATGACCAGTAAAGTAGTTCCAACCACTAAAGAAAGAAAATACATTTTTTGTGGAATTATACAGTGCAAGGCATTTTGCATTATTTTCCTTTAGAGACTCATGTCTAAGTTGTATAGATGAATAATAAACTTCTGTAGCATCTGTCTGTTAGGGGCAAATATTCTACTATAATTTTTAATTTCTGAAACAACACAGTAGGCCAAAATGTAAACTAGGTAAAATTAAGAATAAGATAAACTATTCATTCCTCTTACCCTTGATAGAATGAAATTGCAAATACATACATAAGCAAATGAATAGTTATAAATGTAAGATTGACTTTGTGAAAGATGAATATTTCTTCTGAAATCTATCCAAAATAAATATTGTTTTTAGTTTAGTCTCTGGAATAAAAATGTGTCAACAATTTTAAGATTTAGACAAAGCCATCTGGGCTCTTCTCCTACTCTTTTTTTTTCTCCAGGATGCTCTGCTACGTAAACTTCTGTAGTGGACAACATGAGGTAACACCCAGATTGAAATTCAGGAGTGGTACACCCAGGTTCTACAAGGACAGCTCTCAGCTGCTAGCCTCTCCTTCAAATATAGATGAAGAAAGACACCTTGCCCAAGGTGATAATTTCTTCATGAGATGGCTTTCTTCCAATGAGTGATTAATATTGAGATATAAAAGCCCAACCTTCTTACTTCAACTTGAGACAGCTTTGAAGTATCATCCCAGCATCAGAGCTACCAATAAGCACAGCTGAGGCCCTTGTATGAGTGGGCTGCAGCCCATACTGAGTCCTGCTTCCTCCGATCCCTTCCACAAGTATTTATACCTAGAACACTCTCTAATAAACTGCCTGCATACTAACATCCATGTCCTAGGTTGTTTCCCAAGAAGTCAAACAAAAAACTCACCACTTTTTGTACATTCCTTCACATAGTCTTAGTAAGCATAATTCAAAGAATATATATTTTAGAGTAAGCTAGTCCTTTAGAGTCCAAGCTCTGTAGGGCCTGCAGTAACATGCAGTTGCCCCAGAAATACTAAACGAATGACGTAGTTTTTTCCAAAATGTATGGAAACTGACCAATAAAGCAATAGTTTTATTATTATAATAAGTATTTTTCTCTAATATGGGACATCTGTTGCTAAGTACTTGAAAATCAATGTATTAGCTATTTAATACTCTGCTGAAATTAATTACTAGGATTCGTGAAGTACTGAGAAAACAACAAAAATCGGTTTTGTTTCTGTTTCTTTGAGACAGAGTTTCTGTTTCTTTGAGACTGTCGTCCAGTCTGGAGTGCAGTGGTAGTGATCCCAGCTCACTGCAACCTCCGCCTCTCTGGTGATAGTTATGCTTCAGCCACCAGAGTAGCTAGGATTACAAACTAGAGATGGGTATTTGTCACGTTGCCCAGACTGGTCTTGAATTCCTGGCCTTAAGTGATCTGCCAGCCATGGCCTCCCAAAGTGCTGGGATTGACAGGTGTGAGCGACCGCTCCCGGCCCAAAAGAGGATTTTAATTATGAGTTTGTTACTAACTAAATATGTCGCCTTGGGCAACCACTTAATTTCTCTAGATTTCAGTCTTCTCTCTAATAAAATGAATGTTTAAACCAAAATAGTATGTCTCCTTTCAAGAAAGGTCTGGCAGGAGAAGGATAATCCATAATAAGAGATGAATAAAAAAAAAATACATCCACATGTTCAGACAAATGATAGTTTGTTGATTCTAAATATCATAAAAAGAAAGCTTTGATTATGGTTAGAAACAGTGAAAATTTCCATGTGAGCACTGTGGTTGATATTCTATAGTATAGAACTGTCACTCAAAAGTAAAATACCCAGTTTCAGGATCAAATTCTCCAGTCTCCTGGTATCGAGGTTAGCTGTGAAAGTAACTTTCCTTTGAGGAAAAGTGAAATATTGTATTTGTGGAACCAGATTTTAAGTATATGTTGCACTTTCTCCAAATTTTCTCTTCTCTTCTGGATAGATGAAGAGATTGACAAGGCCTTAAGGGAAGCTGGACTACACAATGAAAGGAGCTGGGATCCTGGATCATCGTGTGGATAAAGGCAGCCTGCCAACAAGACACTGATATTGTATTGTTAACTATGAAGTAGACTTTTCTTGTTACTAAGCTACTGCCATTTTGTTCTGTGATAGTGATTATTCTAGCAACAGTCATTACCAGAATGAAGTTTAATATTATTTATTTCAAAATGTTTCCCCTTCGATCCCTACTTCCCTTTAGATTATACAGGCCCTGAGATAGTTCATTACATAAAATAAAATTCAGCTGGCAATTATCTGTAAACTGCCAAAATATAACATTATTCTATTATTTTATATGCATGACAAGCACTGGCACCTTCTTGATGTAGTTATATCACTTATTAAACATTAGTGCCATATACCATTTTGTAGCATTTTAAAATTTAAATTATTGCAATCTGTCAATACACAAAAACTATACCATAATAAAATATGCACACTTTTCCATTCTGTAAATTTGTTAGTTTCCTTCTGAGATGTACATATTAAAAAGAATGTGATGAATTAGCAGAAATACAAGAAAATCTGCCAATAATGTAACAGTTTAGAAATAAAACCAATCAGAAAATGCTTAAATAATTAAATTTTGTTCCAACTCATTGGGGAAAAATTGGCTTGAGAGAAAATTTAACATAATATTGAATTACATAACAGATTTGATGAACATGATTGTTTATAAAGTAGTTGATGATTTAAATGGAAATCATGAGAAATTTGATTTGCTGAGTATTCTGCATTTAAAAATAAAAACAGTTGAACTTAGTGTTAACTAGCTTTTAGGTTTTAGAAATCATTAATTTCTTCTTTCAGCAATTAGTATTTGCTATGTATCAAACACTATGCTTATCAGTTGGAGAACAAAAATTATTAGACTTAGCCCCTGTCATAAACAGCTCTCATTCTAAGAAATAAAATATAATAAGTCTATAAAATAGAAACAGGGGCTAAAGGTAGTTGAAAAGCATCAGGCAGTATCTCTTCTCTCTACCTTCCTGCCATTCCTGCCTAACCCACGTTATTCTTCAGAATGTTATTTTTAAAAGTTAATCACTTTATTTCATGCCCTGAATTACATCCCCTAATAATTAGTACCTAATTGTTTCTCTTTGGGCTTAAAACAGTTTCAACACTGCTTTCTCTCTCCTGACAGCCTTACGAGATTGCTTCTGCCTAAGTTCCCTCCTTATCTAACACTATTCTCCCTCTTACCCTCCAGATACTTTGAGTTTCTTTCTGTTTTCACATACATCAAATATACCTTATGCTCTTAGGAATTGCTGTTTCCTCTGCCTGGGCTTTCCATGTCTCAAATCTTTGTATGGCCAATTGGTCCTTTAACTCTAAACATTAAGATGTCAGTTCTAATGATGCTGCACAGAACTATTGTATAGACCATCCTCTCCAAAGTTTATCAGTTTTCTAATGACCTTTATATTTTACTATTTTTAGATCTTTGTAGTTTTTGTTACTCTGTAAAATTATATTTATATACATTTATTTACTTCTTTGTGACTTGACCCTCTCTATTAAAATTTAATTTTTATGATTTTGGTATCTATGTCTTACTGCCTTATTTTCAACAATGAGAATAATTCTTGGTGTATATATTAACTGCTTTAAAAATTGTTGAATTTTAAATGAATGAGTGAGGAAAAAATTATAAACCAGATTGGGCATGGGTTGAGTCTTGAAGGGTGAGTAGAATCTAACCAAAAATAGATTCCCCCTTAGTAAATAATAATAATGGATCAATATTATTTTATTAAATGTTACAAATGCATTATACTGATGTATAATGTTAATGACAAGGTGAAACTGGGTATGGGACATACAGATACTCTGAGTTTATTGTATATGTACAACTGTTCTAAAAAGTAACACCTACTTACAGGACAGTGTCACATAAAAATGCAAAAATGATGTGTCACCGTCAGGATCCAGCCCAAGCTGAGGACCGAGGGGAGTAGGTGGATGAGCAGGTGCAACTGAAAAACACTCAGGGAATCCTAGGGAGTTTTGACATGGCTTTACTCTCCCCCCCCCCCCCCCCCCACACTCTTTTTTTAACTCACTTTTTTCTCTGCATGTAAGTCCAGGAAAAGCGTGAAGACCCGTGTCAAAACTCCTTACGATTCCTCGAGTATTCTTTCAGCTGCCCACCACTCATCCACCCACTCCCCTCAGTCCTCAGCTTGAGCTGGAACCTGACACTTGGCGTGGGATTTGGCGTAGTTGGCAGGATCCCAAGCTGGGTGAGCCTTCAGTCCCCACTGATTCTGGATTAACCATGTGGCCACAACATGGGTTGTGGCACCCCAGTGGCAGCTGTGTTGCAAGGATGGGTTCTGGTGGAAACTTGGGCGGCAGTAGATGGATCCCGCATGAGCATGGAGAAGGCGCTGAAGCAGCTGGAAGCACAGAGCACTGAGTAGAAGCGAGTTTTTGCCAGTGGAGTATGGTGGGGATTTTTGACTGCCCTATGAGAAATACACGCCCAGTCCCTAAGGGATGCAGCAGAGGTAAGGGTCTTCCAGGCACAGGAGGGGTTCCTGGAACCCCAGCCACACAGTTCAGAAAAATAGTTAGAAGCTGCCATGAATGGAGACCTCCAAGTGCAGATGGGGCACCTGGAAGCTAGGCTACAGATCTTGGGAAAAAAAAAAAAAAAAAAATAGAGGTTGCTGTGAATGCAGGCCTGGGTCCATTGTCTCTGCTGGAGACCTCCACTCAGTCTGACACTAAGGAAGCCATTGGCGGGAACAAGAGATCCGTGCCATAAAAAGGGAGAAGATACCCCAGCCACAGGGGGGCCCCCATGGGAGAAAATGGTGCCCTAATAAGTGACATGCTCACAGACGTGAATAGATTTGATTTTGGCTGGGACTGACTAACAGAAAATCAATAACCAGGCCAATGAAGTGTTCTTAACTTTGTGAAAACTGTTGCCTCTGGAGCAACAATTCCAGAAAAAGCCCAAGGGGGAGAAGAACATTACTGCATAACCCAGTCCCGCCTGGGTACTCCAGCTCAAAGACTAAATGCTGCAGCCAGGCGGGGTTGTAAAGCGTTTTCTGTTTGATAAGGGAACTGGTCAAGGTGCCCAGCTTGGGGGAACACTGGACAACCAGAGGGCACATGTGGAGTTAGCAATCCACTGGTTCATCACCAATGTACAGCAAGTGCTGGCACTGATAGACACCAGCACGGATGCATTCTGGGAGTGGACATTTTACACGACTTGGCAGCTGTGCCGTCTATCACGGACTCGAGGGACATCTTGATGACAGAATTGGGATGGTACCACTATGTGGTGGACTTGGCTAACACATTTTTTTTTTTTTTCCTACAGAGCTAGGAACAGTTTGTCTTCATGGGAGGGCAACAGTGGACTTTTACAGTGTCGTCGCAAGGCTATGTGCATAGCTCCACCATTTTATGGTCTTGTTAATCATATTATCCTAACCTCTGATTCTCTTGCAGATTTAGAAGTGGCAATGTTCCCCTGGCCTAGAATTAAGATAATTTGGCTGAGACTGCCTTCCTGGAAGCCAGATGGTCTATTCAGCAGGCACCAGCCCTACAGGTAGTTGACCAGGGACACTCATTTGAGCTGGATGTGCATGTGACCACAGACAGTTTCAGCTGGGGTGTGTGGCAGCACACAGAGGGCTTAAGAACACAAGTAGGCTTTTGGTCCCAGCTATGGAAGGGAGCTGAGCTCTGGTATTCATTAAAAGATAAGCAGTTGGTAACTGCATATGCTGCCTTTCAGGCTCATGAGAGCATGGCATGATGGGTTACAGTCACCATGTGGATGACATACCCAATACTGGGATGGGTGCATTCATGGATAATGACCTCCTGGACTGGGAAAGAAGTTAGTAACTGCATATGCTGCCTTTCAGGCTCATGAGAGCATGGCATGATGGGCTACAGTCATCATGCGGATGATTTACCCGATACTGGATGGGTGCATTCATGGATAATGACCCCTTGGACTGGGAAAGCAGTTAGTAACTGCATATGCTGCCCTTCAGACTCATGAGAGCATGGCAGAATGGGCTACAGTGGTCATTCATATGACTTACCCATTAGCAGGATGGGGGCGTTCATAGATAATGACCCTGTAGACTAGGGCACCATAGACATCCACTTGGGCAACATAGGTCACCTACTTAGAGCAGTGAAGTACTCTGAATGCAAATCCTTTAGCAACAGAGCTGCAAGAGGTCTTGGGACCTGTAGTCCTAATGCAATTTAAGGCCATGGGGCCTAAGGCCATGGGACCTGAGGCACCCCTAGACCCTGAACCTTCACCATTTAAGGAAGGGTGTCCTCCCGTTCTCCATGGGGCATGGTACACAGATGGGTCCAGCCATGGTGCTACTGCTGCCTGGACCACTGCTGCAGTCCAACTCAGTACTAATTACCAAATGGTTTGAAGCCGGGTGTGGATGAAGTAGCCAATGGGCTGAATTCAGAGCCATATGAATTGTGATCACGAAGAAGGTGACACGTATGTTAATCTGCACCAATAACTGGGCAGTTTATCGAGGCTTAACCTTGTGCTTAACTACTTAGAAGTTACAAAAGTGGTTAGTCACTGGCCTATATGGGGCCAGGACATGTGGCAAGACCTATGGGAGGAAGGATGACCTCCTTCGACCAGGTATGGGAACAAACAGTAAGCTTTTGTTGCCTGCCCCAACACCCCTAAAGGTAGGGAAACAAGAAACCTGGCTTAATATATAAAGTGACATTGGGGTAAAGTCACCATGGGGTGGTTGCCAACATATGTCTGACCTGTGTGTCTGGGGACCGTGTGTGAAGTTTGTGTATCAGGCCTGTGTTCCCAGAGCTTATGTGTCAGGCTTGTGTCAAGCCTTGTGTTGGGCTTGTGTGCCCAAAACCTATGTATCAGTCCTCTATGTCAGACTTGCGTGTCCAAGGCCTGTGTCTCCCTTTGCCTAGTGGTTAGAGTGTAAGAAAAATGGAATTACTGTGGGCAGGAATAGGCCACGGCAGGCATGTGGTCCAGCATGACTCAGTGGGTTTGGAGTACAGGCACACAACTCTGCACATTACGTAACCACAACATGTGGGCACATTATGTAACCACACCACATGAGGTAAATTAGGTGATCACCCATATGAGCTAATGCTTGGTTCAGAGCCACTATTGTTTGTAGAAGGTATAATTACCCTGCCTAAGCTGTACATATGGCTCTCGTTCACGTCCATAGAGAAAGTAAAGTCATGTCGAAACCATCTGTGATTCCTTGAGTGTTTTTCCAGCTACCCGAGACTTGCCCAACAACGCCTCTTGGACCTCAGTTAGAACCTGATAGGGTGGTGGAAACACAGTTTCACAGCAAAAGATAAAATGATGTGAGGATATCTCCAACCACTTTGATACAAACATGTCATGTTATTGGTTTATGCAGGTAAGAATATAGGCTGTTTACAGTTGGACTCCTCAGGAGTGGATACTGAGATGAAGGTTCATGTGATAGGGAGAGAGTAGGAATTATTTCTAGGATAACTAATAGTAGAATAGAGAAGCAGGACTGGGAAGGAAAGGACATAGAAGGGTGGTGCATCAAGCAAAGTCTCCTGGAAGGTAAGTTTGACTGGATCATGCAGAGAAGATGTGGAAATAATGTGGGCCACCTTTTAGAAGATTCATAGGAAAGGCAGCAGCTGAAGTATTTACATGGCACAGCACTCAGTTACTGCTTTAGCCAGACCTAGGTAAGATCAGGTGCTCTAAATTCCCAAAAATCTTCAACTAGGGTGAGGCAGGCAAGTCCTTGCAGCCTGAGTGCTCCTTCAGAGAAAGACATAGGGGCTGGTTGTTGGAAGTAGAAGCATTCTGAAAGTTGGAGATAGTAAAGGAGTCTAAACAGACCTTTATGGAACACTGACACTGATTTGATTGCTAGAGTCAAATCTCTGTATTAATTACTTTAATCCTGGTTCAGTTCTGGACAATGTATGTTATTTTAGGAGTAAGGTTCCTAGTAGTATCTACTTGTTTTGGTCCAGTTGGTTTTGTCCTCTGAATTACCTTAGTTGTATAACTGTGGTAATAAATATTTATTTTTCTGTGTTAACAGTTGTTATATTTTAGAGTGCATCAGCTTGCTGTACTCTATTTCTTGGTTTCTAATTTAGTAGACTTAGGTTAAGGCCTAGAATTTGTATTTACGACAGTTTCTCAGGTCATGCTTATGCTGCTGATCTGAGACATCACCATTCCTCTTTATATTTGGGAATATATAAATATTCTTAACTTATGTTTCATGAGTATTTTTCATATATGAATATAATCATCTTGTATATAGAAGATAATTGGTCTTTGTGAATTATGAAGTCTTAAAATGTTCCACCATATTCAATACTCATTTGATTTTAATCATTGGAATATATTTTATATTTTTAATATACTCTTAATAAATGATTGCTTATCTTTTGTTTTATTTTACAAATATCTTGCCATTATTTAAGAAACATAAGTAAATATAAGAGCTAAATAAATACATTTGTCCTATTGAAAAAATGATAGACACTTGGATTATATTTGTTTGNACATAAGTAAATATAAGAGCTAAATAAATACATTTGTCCTATTGAAAAAATGACAGACACTTGGATTATATTTGTTTGCTCTAGTGTACACATAACAAAATATAAACCAATAAGAATATACACCACAAGAAAATGAAAGATTAAACAATTTAATTTTTAATTCCTCTGTGAAATTACAGCATCTTGATATATATGAATTTTTGTATTGCTCTATTAGGTAATACATTTTCGATAAATTCTTAGATTAGGAGAATCAGTGAATTCATGTAGCATTTCATTTGCTCTTGAAATATTGAGTAAAGTTCTGTTTTAGATCAAAAATAACACAGTAAACTGTAATCTGTGTATAAAAAAATTCATAAATCAAAATTCCTAAATATAATTGTCCACTTTAAAATATCCTAGGCTTCAGAGGTGAGATACAGTATTTCTTACAAAAAATTAAACAATTCTACTTACTTTTAAATGAAAATGACTGTGGTGAGGCCGGGAGAGGAGCAGTGGCTCACTCCTGTAATCCCAGCACTTTGGGAGGCCGAGGCGGACGGATCACGAGGTTAGGAGATTAAGACCACTCTGGGTAACATAGTGAAACTCCGTCTCTACTAAACATCCAAAAAAATTAGCCGGGCGTGGTGGCGGGCACCTGTAGTCCCAGCTACTGGGGAGGCTGAGGCAGGATAATGGCGTGAATCCAGGAGGCAGAGCTTGTATTGAGCCTAGATCACACCACCGCACTCCAGCCTAGGCGATAAAGAGAGACTCTGTCTCAAAAAAAAAAAAAAAAAAAAAAAAAAAAAAAAAAAAAAAAATTGAATATGGTGAACTCATCAATACATATTTGTATAACAAAGCTGCCGCAGAGCTATATCTTATAGGGAGCTTTCCATGAACTAGGTTGGTTATTTGAGTATTAAGTTATTTTAGGTTAACTATGGGAATTATGTATATTTCATAAGGTAATATTGTTCTTTTATTGGTCTGACTCATTGTAGCATTTTACTCTTCAGCAGTAGTTCTGATTATGTGGTCTACACTTACATCAGTGGCAGGCTTTAATTCTTTTTTTATTCTCCAGAAGTAACTGAATACTGACATTTATTTAATTCTTTAAGAATTTTTATTAATGCTTATAAAACATTAATAAAATATATTATTAGTTCTGGTATATATTATTAGAATATCTTAGAATTGCTATATGATTGCATTTTTCACCACAATTCCCAATATTTAACTGCAACTTTAAGTGGCTACTCTTAATTCTCCATATTATCAAACAGATAGTCATTTATTCTGAGGAGGCACTGATCATCCTTCAATGTTGTTCATAGGCAGAAAGAAACACAATTTTAGTGAAGTACCACGTACCACAAAGAATATTAGAAAAATAGAATTAACATAAAAATCATAATCACTATCTAAAAGTCAGTTTAAATTTTCCATTATTTATATATCAATACTTGTGTACTCTTTAGCATTTTAAAAGAAGCTAGTAAAACATAAAATGTAAGGTTTTGAGGATCCAGGTCTACTGCACTAGAGGTAATCCAAGGAATCTCAGTGACCTAAAACACATTCCCAGCTAAAGGCATCAGCTCACGTTTTTTAGGTATACTGTCAGACCCTGGACTGACATATGGATTGAGAGATTGCAATATGCATCAATCAGCAGGGTATCTTGAGGAAACTGCAGACTGCATTTAGCTGTTACAGCTGGCAGAACTGACCTGTACAGCTTATTACCACAGGAGAGAAATTTTCTCTGGCCCCACTGCCCTCACTAAGTTTCTAATGACAGGATCCACTTTGTTTCACTGAGAAATGAGGATTTTACCTATAACATACAAATATACACAGTAAATTCCTTCATGAGGAATTACAGAGAAAACCACCTCCATTCCACTTTGTCAATCACACATTTGAACTTTGATTACACATGGAATATTGAATTGCAGTGTTCCCTGATAGCCCTCTACCTTTAACACTTTGAAATTTAGAACTTTTTTTTTTTCAATAACATACTTTTTTTTTTTTTTCTTCTGTAACCCATGTCCCCATTTGGTCTGAATCTCTTCTTAACACTTACTGTCAAATCCTCCCAGTTTTTCCGAGTTACTAATTACTGCTCACCCTTCTGGCTTTTATTTTCAATATGTATGGCTAGCCAAAGTTGCTCCCTCCCACACCCTGGACTACTCTTCTCAGCCCATCCCATCACTCATTAACAAGTTACAAACTGCTTCTCCCTAGCATTATTGATATGATGTAAACTAGATCTAGATAGAAACATAAAAAGATTTTGATCAGGTTGGACAGAAGGATGTGAAGATAGGAGGCTTTCCACAGGCTACTTTGGAGACTGGGCCTGTGAATTTGAGCTAAAAAGAAAAATAAGTGCTTAGAAAGGAACAGAATATATAAAGAAGAAATCAGTGCTTAGCTGAAGGAGCCCACATTGTGTGTTTTAATAATACTTCTTATTTAAAGGGTTGATCAACGGGCAAAAAGCTACAGTTAGGTAGAAAGAATAAGTTCTGGTGTTCTACTGCATAGTAGGATGACTGAAGTTAACAATATTGTATATTTCAAAATGGCTAGAAGGTTTTGAATGTTCTCAACACAAAGAAATGCCAAATGTTTAAGAAGCTGGACATGCTAATACTCTGATTTGATCATTGCACAATCTATACATGTATTAAAGCATCATGCTGTACCCTAGAATTATGTACAATTATTATGTAACATATTAAATTTTAAAAATAATAAGTTTTGAATTATATTCAAGAAGATTTTTTAAAAAGTTAGCCTTGCATGGTAGTATGCCCCTGTGGCCCCAGCTACTAGGGAGGCAGATGTGGGAGGATTGCTTGAGCCCTAGAGATTAAGGCTGCTGTGAGCTATAATGACACTACTGCACTCCAGTCTGGGTGACAGACGTAGTCTCCAGAAAAAAAAAAAAAAAAAAAAGAGTAAAAGGTAGGCCTCTGTTCTCCATAAATAATCATTATTCATAATTTTCCTTGCTGCTTTGAGAAACATATGGATATAGAAGTCTTTATTCTTTCAACAGGAATGTTGATGAAATTATAACATACATAATGTCAAACTAATTTTTTTATACCCCAAGGGTATTTTTATATTACTATATATACACATATACTGTATTCTATTTAATGGGTAACATGTATTCCATTATAATGTGGTTCATAATTATTTAGCCAGTTACATATTAATAAGTTGTTTCTAGTTTTTTTCTCTTCAATAAAATAAATGCTGTATAGAAGATCCTTGCCCTGAGCATATCCACAGAATAAATTCCTAGAAGCTTATTTGCTGGGACCAAAAATTATGTCTATTGTAAAGGTCTTTATGATAGTTTACACCACTCAGATTTTCTCACAAATGGTCCTGGGCATTGAGTTCTCAGCTTAACATCACCCTCTCAGACCTTTATGGACAACATGGGAATTTTTGGTTCTCTGTTAATGTGTTACTCATTGTCTTTTGTGTTTTCTACCACCAGAATGTGGGTCCCATGAGAACAGAGACATTTTCGGACTTCTTCACCATCAGTAGGCACGCAGTAGGCAGTCCACAAATAGTTGCTACATAAGTAAAAATTAATATTAGTATCATGAAAACATTTCATGACATTTTGTTTACTAACAAAGAAACAATAAACAGATCTGTGGAGTGTTTTTGAATCTTGGTCCTTGGACCCGTTTATTTACTCTGTAAGTGACTTTATGTAGGTCTATTCCTTTAAGTAGCATTTATATGTATGTAACTCCTACAAACATATTTCTAACCCAAATAAAAATGATATACCTTTAAGAATTCCTAAAGAATTAATTCTGGAATCTATATAACCACTTCTTGTCACTTTCATTGCTGATATGCTTGTACAAACTATAATAATTTATCATCTGAGTTACTAAAGAGCCCTTAAATTAGTCTCTCTGATCTACTCTTATTCTTTTAAAATCTTCTCTCGAATCAGCAGCCATCAGATTATTTTTAAGCATAGGTCAAGTAATATCATTCCTCTTTGAAACATCAAAGTGAACATTATACCAGTAATAACTCATGTTGACATTTGTGTCCCTGGATATGATGCTATGAGAAGGGCACATCAGCTCTCTTATTTTTCCCCAAAATTCATAACCTTGATCTAATAATGAGAAAACACCAGTCAAACCAAAGTTGAGTGACATTCTACAAATTATCTTACCAGTACTTACCAAATGTACCACAGTCATAAAAGAAAATGAAAACCAGACAAATTATTACAGCTTGGAGATGACTAAAGACACACAACAACTGAATGCAAGATGATATAATGGATTGCTTCCTGAAACAGAAAATACATATTCATTTAAAGATGGACAAATTGGAATAAAATCTGTACCCTAGTTAATAGTATTATGCTAATAATAATTTCTTAATTTTGACAAATGTACTATGGCTATTTAACATTTAAAAAAGGTATGTGGAAACGTTCTATCTTTACAATTATTTTGTAAATCTAAATTTATTTCAAAATAATAATATTAAAATAATTTTGTGTCTTTACTTTTCACTTATAAAAGAAAATGGAGTCTCATTGCACCTGCAGTTGCTGCCTCACTCCACTTGCCTCTCCCAGCATCTCTTACCAACCTTTTAATTCATTTCTCCTCACTCGTTTGATCACTGTGCTCAACCAACACCCTTGATTTTTTTTTAATTAAGAAATTCAGGCCTCAGGGCATTTGCACTTGTTTTGAAATCTATTTCCTCTTTTTTCCACAAGGTTTTCTTTCTCAGATGTCTGAGCAGGTCTCTGCTGAAAAGTAACCTAAGAGTAAATCTTTCCCTGACTATCTCTCAAAAAGTACCTCTCCCACTCACTCCACTAGCAGTCACAGTTTTACTTACCCTCCTTTATTTTTCTTTATAGCACCAGTCGATATCTAAATAGAAATGGATTTATGTGTGTATTTATTGTTTTTTTCCCACTGTTCTGTGAGACCAATAACTTCGTTTAGTCACTACTATTTATTTTCACCTTTTAGAATTTTCTCTGGTATGTAATAAATAATAAATATTTGTTAAATATATAAGTAAAATAACAAATAAACTAGTTTGGCTGGTAAAATTATTGAGAAGAATAATACACTTAAAATTATAAATAGTTTTTTTTCACTTCAACATTAAGCCATTCTAAATTTATCCTAGTAAGATACATAGTTGAACAATTCATTTTCCAAAGAGTTTAAAATATAAAGTTTATATTTATGTCATATGCCTAAAGGAACAATTAATATAACTAAAGGGTTCAAACTAGTGTCTATAGTATAATGTGCCTTTAATAATTATTTATAGAAAAAAAAGAGTGAATTAACAAATAAACTTTCTTTCAAATATTGGTGCAATTTTTCTTCTTTAACTCTCAAGAGTATAATTTCTGGTCCATTTATTTATCTTATGTAGAGCTCCAATGGATAGGCAAATTTCAAAATGTAGGAAATAAAGTCAATAGCAACAGTAATTCACAAAAATTATCTCTCATTAACAGCTGTTTTACTGCAGGTAAACATAAGATGTTTTTAAAATAATGTTTTTTAGGATGTCACTCTTAAGAACAATGTTTGCAGTTATAATAAACCAAACAATTTGTTACCAGCTTCTCTAGTTATTATTATATGATCCCAAAGGGAAGTTCTATGTCATCCTGAAAGCCAGTCATTGATCAGGATTTAAATAGTATGACATCACACTGGGGGGTAAAAACATTGTATCCGTAAGAAGTTTTAGTGTACTCTAGAGTTACTTTGGGATCACAAAGTAATTAGCCAATAATGTTAAAAAGTTATGGCTAATTTAACTAATGGTTAATAGAGCCTAGTAAAACTGCCAGAGTTGATGAGCCCAGAGAGACTTTGTGCAGAAACACACATTAAAATGAGGGTCTTTTATCTCCTTCTAGAGTGTAATCGGTATCTGGAATGATGGGTTCTCATTGTAATAATATGTCAAAATATGGTTTTAAAATACTTTTAAAAGGTAAATGTGAATAGTTACTAACAAAGAGACAGAGATTTGTCACTGAGTGTATCATATAGGTCAAAAAACCGTTCTCAGTTAATCCCTAAGAAAGCATCTTTTTCTGTGAGTACTAGGGTAAATGGAACACTAATAAATATAAATAAGATTCTTCTTTCCTCTATAGTTTTAATATAAAGCAATAACTATATTTATGATTCATGGAATAACAATAAAATGTAATTAAATGAACCAATGGTCGAAATGAAATGAAATGAAATGAAATGAAATGAAATGAAATGAAATGAAGTGAAAGGGGATATAGAGAAGACAGATTTACAGAAGTTAAGTTTTCCAAAAAGGTTAGAAAACATGGCAATGTCTTCTAAACAACAGTTTTGAAGACCCTATCTAAAAGACAATGCACCATTCTTTATGAGCTTCATGTTTTATTCATTTAATGGTTTGAGCTTATAGAAAAAAAAATTTCACAAAGCTAATGTTATAGAATAGATCCTTTACTGCAGGAAAACTCAGCTTCCTACTGTGAGAAATTCACTTGTTTTCAAAATACCAAATGTAAGTAATGTACGAACAAATTGACTTACAGACCAAAGACAAAAGAAAAAACTCTACACAACAGAAAAAGCCTTTAATGCATCAGGCTATCTAAGCAAGTTTGGGATGATTCTAGTTCACCAGGAGGAATTTCTTATTATCCGTATGTGGAATACAACTTGACAAATTTATTATGATTAAAACTATTGAGAGCAATTCGCGTAACCAGCACATTTGAAATAATAAAATGATCTGTTTGGTTCTCTAGTTTCCACCATGAAAATAGGCAATGACAAAACTTCAACTTAATGTATAAAAGGAATGGTATTTTCAATGACATGGCAGGATTCAAATTACAAATGGTAAATAAATCAGAACTTTTTCCAAAGTCATAATACAGTCTTTTACACTTTAATAGAGTTAGTCAAAAATAATTTTATAAAAAATGTAAAATACAAACAACACATAATTCATTTCCACATGGAAATCATATATTTATGTAGTCGAACTTTGTTGATTATGTACAATTAAAAAAGCTCTATGTCAAGCACTGCGGAGCAGTGGACAGTAATGTTTTTAATTTCCATTGTGAATAAGAAAAAAATATATATATTATAAAATTATAATGTAGTCATATAGATATATGTATATTTTTACAAATTATACTATAGTAAGTTTAGTATAGGGTCAGCCTGTAAAAAGTACTAATATAGAGCCCAAATTTGCTCTCAGATTACAGTTAAGGAGAGGTTGATTCCAACAGGGAGAAACTACAAAGCCACTTAAAGTAGGTGGACTTTAAAGTAGATGGGGTAGGATTTTAAAAGTATAATATCATGGGAAAGATATATTAAGTTATTTTAACAATGTCTCATCCACTCATTCATTTAACAAGATAAGTAGGAAATGCCTATTCCAAGGGAGTAGAGTGTACACTAGAGATGCAAAAACAAATTAGAAAAGATATTTACACTTAAGGTAATCATAGTTGAGAGAAAATGGCAGACAAATCAAAACTAAGCAGTTTGACATTTTCATTTCAATCATAAAATTACATGCAAACTATTACTAGTGGATAGAGGTGAAGATCATAACCAAGCTTCAAGTTGTCTAATTAGATTTTCAGAGGATTAATAGGAGTTAGACAAGTTAAATAAATTAGTTCAAATATGAGGCAGAGGAAACTAAAGACACGGTCAGTTTAACATGATATAGTCAACAATGTAAGAAATCTGATGTTAATGGAGCAGAGATTGTATGTCATGTGGCTTTGAGAAACAAGATGGGAGGGATAGGTGTGGGAAAGACCATCCTGTAGCTTCCTGTAGGTTAGTAGATGTGAGGTGCACAAGGATGCAAGTGCTCATTTAACATGAGAAGGTGTACAGTTTAGTTAGTTAGGTGAAATGTTCCACTTGATGTCGAAGTCAGTGTGATTCTCCAACACCTTCTTTACTCATTAGATGACTATCCTGGCATTGGTTGTCTTTTGTACCCTTTAGGGATAAAAATTACAGTATCCACTGTGGTTCTCAATAAATAGTTGAGAATAAGTGAATATTAGTATAATAAACGCTGAGATATTAGTTGGAGTTTTTTTTTTTCTTTTCTGGCCAACTGCAGATGAATAAACAATTTTAAAATCTCAGTGACCTATAATAAAGCATTATTTCACAATCCTGGGGCTAAACACCAGCTGTGGTCAGTTGATCGTATCAGTCTTGGGTAGACACAGCGGGTTTAAGGTTGGGTTTAAGTTGTGCCCTGTCAATGCAGACAATATTGATCCCAAGAGGATAAAAATTGGTTCTTGGTTTGTGTGTAGTATTAGATATTATAATAATTTTTGGTCTTCCAAAAAACCATGATATAGAAACAAAGACATGGTATATCTATTAAAACAAAATTTTATGGTGTGGGGGCAGTGGGAAGGCAATTCAGAATTTAAAAAAAAAAAAAAAAAAAAAAAAAAAAAAAAAAAAGATGTCCAAAATGTCTTCGTTGAGGGGAGGAAATACTGTAAAACAAGGTAGAGAAACACTGGCTTAGGTTTTTCCAAGTAGCCTCATTCTATGATCCAAAGTGAAGGTGCAATGTCTACCCACAGCATGCTTTTCCTTCAGGCAGAGACCAGAAGCACTGAAAAGCCAAGTCAAATTATTCACGCACACTGAAAGCAAGCTTCTGTGTGCTTTGTTTCTGCTCACTCTCCATTACAGAAAACAAATCACAGCCCGAAATTTAATGAAGTATGTTTACCCTACTTGTTCTAGTAGGAGACATTGCAAATTCACAAGGCAAAGGCTGTGTGTCTATACTAGTGTTATAACCATGACTAGAGAGGGGGATACAATAATCTAATGTAACACAGATGAATTCTGAAGTTGTACAATGAGTATAAACAACCTACAATTGTGCCAGTCTTTAGCACAAGTATTTGGGATAACAATAGATCAAAAACTGGGGCTGAAATTTATAAAACAAAGAAGAGTTACTTTGAGCAACTTTCTCTCCTTGAACTTGCATTCTAACTCACTGAACGAATTGCTTGCTAATTAGCATAGATAGCATTTTGACTTTATTGAGCTTTTATGTAAGATCTGAAACATTTGCAAAATCTCTGTTTTAAGCTGCACTAAATATTTCAGAGATAAATGACATAAACAGAATATAAGAGCTCATGGAGCTTAATTTTATTAGCAGTTTTATTATTTAAAAACATATTATCAGAAAATATCTATGGATAGCATGTTTCTATGGCTGAAATAATCATACCAGTATGGATAAATTACTATGAAATGATATCAGCAATAAAGTTACTGGATAGTTTGCTCTTGTATAATGGCAGTAACATCATCATTAAGTTCTTCATCAATAGGGTGGAAATAAATACCTCATAGTCTATAAACTATAAAAAGCCAGTCAAAATGTATATATTAAAGAAAAGCAGCTGAAAGAAAGATCATTAACTTCACTTATAAAACTGGTGAAGCATTTTCACTGTGGACTTGGAAAAAGTCATTGATTATTAAAGTGAACATTTAAGCTATTCTAAATAAATAATAATGATAATAATGGCTACATCTACAATACCAACGTATCTTAGGAATTAAAACAGGATGAAACTAAGAAACAAAAAAACAAACAAACAAAAGTAACTTTTGTTTCCTTCAAATAAACAGTTCTGATGGGGAAATTAACAAAATAAAGGTTCTTTGAAATCAGTCAATAGCTGTGAGTTAGAATGTAGTTAATCATGTAGGCTCTAATGTCAGTTGCCTAGGTTTACATCTTAATTCTATTTAATTAGTCATGGAAAACTTCACTTACTTCATCTAACACTGAAGAGAAAGTATTCAACAAGTATTGTTTATTCTTATTTAATTGCTATCCTCAAATCTTCTGGAACAAATTTCAAAAACTGTCTCTGTAAAAAAAAAAATAAAATAAAAAAACATATTAAGTATTTTCAGCTTTGTAGGACACAGAGTCGGTCACAATTACTCGACTCCGTCATTGTAATGTGAAAGCAGTTCAGCCAGCTCCATCTGATGTTATATTTCAACTTCACTATAAAACACTACCAGCAAATACTATCCTTTTACTCTCAAAATTATTGATTATTTGATTAGCAACTATTCACCCACCAAACTATCTTGTTTAGGTATGCTTAGTATTGTGCTTCAATTTTCCAAAGGAATAATTACTAAAACTAATTCATTGTATATTCCAGCAAAAAGTTAGCTGTTCTATGAAATATGTGCTCCCTCTTATATAGTGGAGAAAGGTTCCTGGAAAGAAGATTTCTAGTCGGAGATTATTTTTCTTTGCCAAGCTCCATGTGGACATATGATTGCTTTTTAAATCAACAGATTGTGAATTCAATCTATGTGGGCAACTTACAAGGCTGACACATAAAAATTTCCTCATATATTTATTTTGAAAAGTCTAGGTAACACATTCCAAGGTAACCCAAGAAAATATACTTGGAGACTGCAGCACCTCCAGAGTCCAAATGACTGGGCAGAGCCTCCCTGCCAAAGAGCAGGAATATTCATATTGGACTACTGGATCACTCAACAATATACTTTTATATTTTAAAACACCTGAAATTTAAAAGTTTATTTGTTACTACAGCACATATTAAAATAACTATTTGACAATTTACTACTGGGCAGTGAGCCCATTCATAACAAAACATTAATGTATGTAGCATTGGCTTGGAAGTCAGGTGGTAGTACCTGAAAAAGATAAAAAAAAAATGTAAAAGATGAAGTGTCTGCTATGTGAGTAGCTCTAGAAGAAATAACTGAAAGCTATAATGTTAGTACACATTAATTACTTCCCATGAATTACAGAAAGACAAGCTAAGGCAAACTATTTGTTAACAGAAATGAAATTAAGTAGACGGACCAGAAATTCTGTTTTAAAAAATGCACTCTAAAACCTAACTGGCAAATCATGAGGTGATAAAAGGTGTTGAATTAAAAAAAAAAAAAAAAAAAAAAA
>NW_016812293.1:603683-606362 GCF_001698545.2 Rhinopithecus bieti | reverse complement strand
AAAAAAAAAAAAAAAAAAAAAAAAAAAAAAAAAAAAAACACATCCTGTTAATTTTTTTCGGTTGGACGAAATGTTAAATAAATTCCACTTTTTTTTTCCCAAAGTTTATTGTTTCAGATGCTTACAAGGTATCTGCTACTAAGCTACAGGCCTAAAGTAGCAAATAAATAATCATGCTTCAGAATTGTGTCTAGGAAAAGAAAAAAAGAAGACATGAAGGATATAGAAACTTAACCCACTTTATTGTTTTCAGTGACTAAGAATCAAGAGATGTTAATTACCACAATTTCAGCAATTACTCTTTACATGCATCTTTATTTTAATTACTGGTAAAAAGGATGCCAACATATAGTTTATGATGTTTGGTTGTAACAAAGTGAAGAATTCCATTTTGTGATTATTTAGGAGATGAAGTTATCTGCTGGGTGAAGGAAAACAGAGTGGCTTAGTATATCTGAGAAGAGTAGAAAATACAGACATGACTACTATGTAGAAAAGGAGACAGTTAAATTGAAATAATAAAAACTTTAGTTCCTTATCATGGAGTGACTGGCTCTGATGTGAGGCTACGGATTTGTGGAGATACCTTTATATTAATGGTGTGTGTTGAGAATCAACAGCCTCTCTGTCAGCACAGAAAAGGAAATCACTGGCTTGTTTTGAATTGGTGCTTTCCCAGGCAAATATGAGGAAAAAATGTGAGGCCAGAGACAAGAGAGCAGGGGAGATTCCAATGCTGACTTAAAAGTGGATCAAGTGAAATAACCCTGAAGTTGAAATTAGATATGGAAGGGAAGATATGAATAAATGTATAAGTAAGCAAGACTCAAAGCAGTCATAATTCTGTAAAAAGTAACTCATAACTCTGTAAAAAGTAAACAGTGTATTTGATACAATATAGAAGCTAAATGGAAGGATAAAAGATTGTGATCAGAAAATAAGCTTGGCTGATTTCAGATGAACAACATTTCTTTAATGTTACCGAAGGGTGTAAGTTTATGGATCTGAAAGTGGTTTGAGCAGAAAGAAAGCTGACCCCTTTCTTATATCTCTAGGACATCGAGGCAAGGAAGAATGAGCACCATGAGAGTGACCTGAGCACCCATGCTTTATTATTCTTCATCCCAAGAATCAACTGATTTGACAGCATGGAATTAAAAATGATAATAAACTTACTGTAACAGAAAAATGAGTAAGAGGCATAACGATAGATTAGTGATTCCCAAAATTTACGAAAGACACATATGAAGGATTTTGCTTAATGGAAAAAGACATGAAAGATGATTTCATTCACACGAAGGTGCTGTGGTTGAGGTGGGAGCCAATCTGACTAAGAGCTCATGTAAACTCAGTAGTTACATGTTTGTTCTCTTCTTTGCCCACTCCCCTCCTCAACACTTCAATGCAGAGTGAAAGGCAGCCTGGCATTTGCATTTAACCCAGTCAAAACCCCAAAGGTATTAATAATTTGAAAGCACTGCCAAAAGAGAACTGGTGTTTCTGATAAAAAGTAGGTACTCCAGCAAAAGAAGACTATCTTCCCATCAAAACACTTGAAAAAGAGCTGAGATTAAATGATCTTACCAATATGCAAGACAGCCCTAGCTAGCCTTCTCTTCAGTAAGAGATGTATGGTGGGGAAAGACAAAAATACACAAAAGAAAAGGAAATCTATAAGATTTAGCCACAATACTCAGCATAGTCTGTCATTATTTAATACATTAGCAAAGAAAATAACATCTAAGAGAAAATAAAGATCATTTATTAAAAATAACCTGTAGAAAACCAAATTAAATTTTACAAGATATTGCTTTCAAAAAATCGGGAGATTAACAAGAAAAAGAATAATTTAATCAGAGGGCAAGAAAAGCTCTTAAAATTAAAAACATTTACTGAAAACATCAATATATGAGTTAAATAATAGTCATTTCACAATGAAAATGTACCTAGCTAATGAAGTAGAAATAAAGAAGGCATGCTACATCTTAAAATCCGGCTTTTTTATAGTGAGAAGCAATAGATATTTTAAATTTTAAGTTACAATGGAAATAGAAATAAGTAAAATGGAATTTTAAAAAATAGTATATCAAGTAAATCTAAAGAACAGAAGGGTGGGTTTGAAGACTATCCATATCTATTATAAATATTTTTGTATCATTTAATAGAAACAGAATGGCATAGAGGACCTCTGTTGTCACACATTTTTTTTCTGAGGCCCTAAAGCTGAAGACAGTGAGTGGTAAGTACCCATTCATATTCAAATTTTCATGAGATTGTTTAGTGATGCATAGGATCTATTGGATAGTTATCTGATTCTTAGCCCATCACCCACTTTCTGGTTAGGAGAAAAAGAAGATGAAAATAAAAAGCAATTCAAAAGTAAGGAGACTATTAACGTTCTTGTTGGACAGATGCATACTTTGCAAATATTTTCTCCCATTCTGTAAGCTGTCTTTTCACTGTGTTTATTATTTCCTTTCCTGTGCAGAAGCTTTCTAGTTGGATGTAATTTAATTTTTTCTGTATTTTGCTTTTGTTCCTCATGCTTTTGAGGTCTAATTCAAAACATCCTTCTCCATGTTACGTATTATTTCCCCTATGTTTTCTTCTAGTAGTTTTTTTTTTTTTTTTTTTTTTTTTTTTTTTTTTTGGGGTTTTTATTTTAAATTTTTATTTTTT
>NW_016812293.1:591037-603141 GCF_001698545.2 Rhinopithecus bieti | reverse complement strand
TTTTTTTTTTTTTTTTTTTTTTTTTTTTCTCATTTCAGGTCTTACATTTAAATATTGAATTTATTTTGAGTTGATTTTTGTATATGGTGAGAAATAGGAGTCTAACTTCATTATTCCACATGTGGATATTAAATTTTCCCAATACCATTTATTGAAGAGACCATCTTTTCTCTATAGTATATTGTTGGCACCTCTGTTGAAAGTCAGTTAGTTGTGGATATGATTCAGGGCAAGCAAGCCCCCAAACTGGGACTTAGTTCAGATTTCTTGCCTTCTCCCAGGAAAGAATTCAAGGGCGAGCTGGTGGCGGTGTTAAACAGCAACTTTCACTGAAGCGTCACTGTAAGCAGAGGTACTGCTCCTTGTGGAGCATGGCTACCCCATAGGCTGTGTGCCCACAGTAGCACTTCAGAGGCAGTTCTGCGGTGATGTTTATACCCACTTTTAATTACATAAAAATTAAAGGGTGGTTTGTGCAGAAATGTCTAGGAAAAAAGGTAGTAATTTTCAGGTTGTTGGGTCATTGCCATGGAAAGGAATGGGGACTTCTGGATATTGGCATGACAATGGCAAATTGATATGGCATACTGTTGGGCATGCCTTATGGGGAGGTGGTTCTGCTCTGGACCTGTTTCAGCTAGTCCTCAGTTTGATCCAATGTCAGAACCCTACCTTTGAGTGGAGTCCTGCCTCCTACCTCAGATGTATTTCTGTGTTCTCTATCCTATTGCATTGGTCTATGTGTCTATTTTTATGCCAGTACCATCCTATTTTGATTACTGTAGCTTTGTAGTATTCTTTGAAGTCAGGTAGTGTGATGCCTCCAGCTTTGTTTATTTTGCTCAAGATTGCTTTTGCTATTCACAATCTTTTGGGTTGTCACCCAAGGAAAGAGAATCAGTATGTCAAAGAGATATCTGCACTCCCATTTCTATTGCAGCACTATTTACAATAAGCAAGATATGGAATCAACCTAAGTGTCCATCAATATATGAATGTTATAGAAAAGGTGGTTATATATATCACATTTCCACATATAAACAAAATACTTTTAGCCATAAAAAAGGAGAAAATGTTGTCATTTGCAGCAACATGGATGAAACCTGAGATCATTATATTAAGTGAAATAAGCCAGGCACAGAAAAATACTGCATGATCTCATTCATATGTGGAATCTGAAGATGTGTATCCCATGGAAGTGGACAATCGTATAATAATTACTGGAGTCTTGGGAGGGTAATAGGAAGGATAGGGAGATTGGTCAATGTATACAAAGTAATTGTTAGATAGTAATTCTGGTGTTTTATTTTGTAGTTAGGTTGACTATGGTTAGCAATGTTGTATATTTTTAAATAGCTAGAAAATATATTTTTTAATGTTCTCATTACAAAAATATGGTAATTATATGATGTAATGGATATGCTAAATAATTTGATCTGATTTTTATACAATGTATACATGTATCAAAACATCACTCTCTACCCCATAAATATATACAATTATCATGTGTCAATTAAAAACATTTTTTTAAGTATGGGAATATTTTAAAGAATCACCAGCAGGTCAATTCTTTTTTACAGAGTTCTAGCATAAAATGTCTTCTCTCCATGGTAGAAATATAGTGATGGTTCGCTTCAAGAGTTTAACTCAAAAAGAAGATGAGTCCAAGAGTTTGCTTAACTAAAAAAGACTGGATTTGTCTAGCAAATGGGACTGGATTCTTGTCTCTGCATGGATGTTGAGCTGTAGAAACCTGTATACCATAATAATTTACTACCCTTGCTGAGTAGCTGAGAGTGTTTTAAGACTGTTATTCATGCACCCTAGGCTTTGGAAGCTACTATGAGTGACTCTCAGTAAGAAAAATCCTAAAGATGAGAAGCTGTCTAGAGCTGCTGAGGATACTAGGTTAAAAGAGAAATCAGGAAAAGAGCCTTACCTCTCTTTCAGAATTTCATCAATTTTGCAATGGACTTAGCGGACACCAGAGAAGGAAGCCAGGCTAAGGCATCTTGACAGGAACCAACAAAAGGGCTGCCTAAAGCGGTGAAGAAACCATGAAGAAAATGCTTCTGTGATTTGTGCTATTAGAGGCAGAACTGAAGAGGTATCACAAGAGGATATCCAGAAAATATTTTTCCCACTTTAGGAAATGGTGCGATTATTCACATACTATCTCTTGCCAAGAGTCTGAGGAACCGACAAACAACCTATGAGAGAAAGAGACAGCATTTTGGGTGGGAGTGTCATGTGGAGAACACCATTCTAGAGTATAGAATCACATGTCAAATGAGACCTCATTTTTTCCTTTTCCCTGTCTGTTCTATCCTGTTCTTGGAGGACCCAGAAGAAACTAGAACAGTAGGGGGAAAGGAATGAATGAACAGGACAAAAGGACAGGTCATTTGATATTTATTCTCACCACAAATTCAGGAGCCTGGGCCAGTCTAGAGCAGAGGAAGAAATGTGAAGATTTAAATGAGATATGAGATAAAAGTATGATTTACACTGCACTGAGTTTCTTCAGGCCTGAAGGAGATCTAGAATTCTTTGATGGGACACAAGTTTCTTCCTTTGCTTTGTTGGTGTTGGCAAAGAGGGAAACCAAACAATGATTAAGATAGGGTGTCAAACCCCATTTCACATCAAGTAACATTCTTAGGATTTTTGTTTCCTTTGATGATGAAGCAGCTTCTACATTTATAAACATTGAAACTCTGAAATCTTACATTTGAGTCTGTGTTCAACCGTTTTGTTTTCTTTAAATGTTACTTTTGAGTCTTTTGATCTTAAAGACATTATTCATTCTCTAGATGTTTTGGGCCAGGCTTTGTATTTACATTATTCATAGCTTCCCAATTTATCCTTTTTTATCTTCCATATTCTTTCAATTAGCTGATTCCCTAGATTTATCATTCATCAAAATAGGAATAAAAGTGCTACATTGACAATTTTGTATGTGCGTGTGTATGGTATGTATGTGTTCCTAACTTTGAAAGTCATTCATGTGTTAGAAAAGATTTAAAGGACACTAAATTTAGCCAGCAATCCTATTCTAATTATTATTTTGATATCAATCCTTAGTTCTAACAGTTGTATCTCTCATCATTAGAACTTACTATTGCATGTTTTCAGATCAGTTTTATTTGTCTATCCATTGATTCAACATATATTTGGTAAACTTCTTGTCAGCCACATGTGATACCAGGTAAACCAAGAGAAACATTACTGCTATTATATAAAGGAAGTCAATAAACAAACGGTAGTAATTACAAACATGTTTTAAAAGAGTTTGTCATTTTAAATAAGAAAATTAAAAAAATTAACAAAACATTTTGAAGGCAGAACACACATATATCAGAAACTTAGTGGTTAGGGTCATTTTTGCTCCCCATAAGACAGACAATGTATGTATTCAGCAAACACATACTAAGGGTTGTCTTACTTTGCTTTGTGCTGCTGTAACAGAATACCTAAAACTGGGTCATTTATAGAACATAGATTTATTTCTTGTAGCTCTGAGTCTAAGAAGTCCAAGATCTAGGGGCTACGTGTGGTGAGGGCTTTCTGCTGTGTCATCACATGATGGAAGGCATCACATGCTGAGAGAGCACTTGAGAGGAGGAGAATGCAGAATTGCTTTTAGGCAAACCCACTCTCACAATAATGAACTCTCTACTGAGATACATTAATCCATTCATGAAAGCAGATCCCTTATGACACAGTCATCTCTCATAGGCCTCACTTCTCAATATTGTTGCTTTGGGGATTACATTTCCAACACATGCACTTGGGGGCACACATTCAACCTATGGCAGTGACTCAGAATAATTCAGATAGAAGGAGCCAAAACACAATGTGTCTTTCATCTTAGTCTATTTAGTCCCTATTTGGTTTAATTTTCTGATGAAAGATAAATTGGAAATATACATTATTTATAACACAATGATAATCCTGACTTTAGGGGCATTACTACAATTCAGATCAAAGCCAATACATAGGAATTTCAAAAATAAAACATATTCATGAATTTTAAATAAAATACTTGAAATAAGTACAGTAGAATATGTTTATATTTGAGAATATTTGAGATCATGAACATTAAATTTCATCATATTTTTGGAAGGTAATATTGATCCAATTATCTATTGGAATAGAAGCCTCCTCCACTATTTGCTGATGTTCACATTTATAAAACTTGATCAAGCAGGTAGTAGTAAACACTTCCTGTATTCTATGTTGCACATGAAGTTTGTCTGAGCACATTTATCTAACCTTAATATACCTCTTATCAAGTTTATATTTTTAAAATCCAGATAAGCATTATTGAAGGAATCAGGTCTTTATTTCCATTATTGAAGGAAATGGATCTTTATTTTTCTCAATCCCTTGGAAAATTTAGGAAAATAATTTGCTCATATTTCCCAGATATTGACTAGTACCTTTCATTTTGCCTTTGTTTTTTAGAATAGTTCAGCCTTCTGTTTTTTACTCTCTTGCCTGGATGAAATTTTAGTAGTTTTTAATTTATCTGTTTTAATAATAATCATGGAGAAAACATTATTAAATATAACAAATATTAGGCTTATCTCCACAACAATTTAGCCATTTAAGCCATGCATATTTTGTATATTTTCATCTGCATTTCAGAAAACAAATCACTATCATAAAATCATATGTAGAAAAAAACACAAGCATCTTAAATAGTAGTCATTTCCCTCACAGTTTTTGAAAACCAAGAAAACTGAACTGCAAATAATATCTTTTGAATTAGATAAACATATACTGCAGAAGTTTCCAAAATCTTTACCCTAATTTGAATTGATTTAAAATTTACAGTGGGAAAAACTCTTCTAATAATATACAGACTCCATGTAAAGGATGTAAAAAATGACGTGAGTCCTATGAATTCATGTCACAATGCTTTGCTCTTTTAGTCTGCTTTTGAGCGTTCTCTGACAAATGGTATTAATTATGTTTATGGATGCACGTATATACTAATGAATATTATCTGTGGTCTTAAACATACCTCTTCCTACTCCTTACACAGAGGATTTGGTTTTACAAACTCGTGTTCTACACTGATGTGAGTAGAGAGGGCAGAATCAGTATTTCCTTTCATAATGGAAAGACACGCATGCACGTGTGCACACACGTGCACATACCCACAAACACACACATGCAAATACATATGCACACTCCATGATCAATGTGATTGTCATTGAAAACATAGGCTGGACTAAGAAATTCAAATTTTCAAACCCAAATTTGTCCTCCTTGTAATGTTTTACCTACTGACTCTCTGTATTTAATTTGTACCTTAACCTCAGTCTACGTTCTCTCTTTTAAAGGTGGAAGATTAAACATGTAGACTAAAGGAAAAGGAAGTGGAGGAGAAGGAGAAGGAAAAATCTGAGAAACAGAGGTCTTACATCAGTGAGGTAAAATCTAACATTACTTATTGCTATTTGAGTAAAAAATAATTGTGCAGAGTAACAAACAAATACAAAACAATTCAAAGCAAAATAAACACATTTGAATCCTCTTTCAGTCTCCTGGTATCAAAAATTTCTGCCTACCTTTAAGCACAGTTACCTCTAATTTTAATAAAAGCTAAAAATCACTTTGAGAAGTAGAAATATTCAAGTTCTATATCTTTACATGCATATTTTTCTGTATGTATATTACATTTCACTATAAAATTTAAAGAAAACTATGTGAGACATATTCTACAGTGATATTATATTTAGTAACATCATTTCCCAATGTGTTTACAAATCCTCTCAGTAATACTAAATATACATCGAATGTGTAATTTTTTTAAAAAATTATCAATAAATCTTATCCATGTATCTTATTATGTAGAATTTTTATCTATTTGCCTGTTACGTGTTAGTCTATTTCTACCTGTTTTGTGGCTTCAAAGTGTAAGTTCTCAAATTGGCTTCATGTAATCAGGAGTCAGAATACTCAGCTGACTACACTCTGTACTTTATAAGGTTTGCCAATGTTAAAATTATTATATGTGTACTTTTACCTCAATACATTTTAAATCTTCATTTATTTTCTAGTTTACACTACATCATTAGGATTTAGCAAGCTCCATGACTTGAGATAAGTCACTGAGCTTCAAGTGTCCAAATAAAACTAGAAGGAAAGATAAATTGCTTTCTTGTGATATTAAGATGTTTCAGAAAACAGAGCTACCAATTATTATTATTATTATTATTATCATTATTATTATTATTATTTTGACTCCTGTCCTAATGTGATAGATACTACCACCTCAGCTTCAGGTGTGAGCCACTCTGCCTAACAAATATTGTCTTTTGAATATTTATCTTTCTTCCTATAAATGACATAATGAGAAAGTTCTCTGAGAAATTTAATTGGTAAGCAAAATACAACAGAACTCATTCTCGCAGGAAAATTTTTAACATATATAAATAAATCACAATTTTTCATGTCTCAAATATAAACAATAGAGTTTCAATTATTTGCATAATAAGATGAGACTTTCAAACAGCAAAGGGCAAAATTCTGTTATTTAAACATACAAAAATAAGGATTATTGCCTTTTTTAGTGAACATGGAAAAAGATTAAATTGACTAGTTATCAAAAAATAAAAGTCGGCCGGGCGCGGTGGCTCCAACCTGTAATCCGCCGCACTTTGGGAGGCCGGAGATGGCGGATCACGAGGTCCCAAGGAGGATCGAGACCATCCTGGCTAAACACTGTGAAACCCCGGTCTCTACTAAAAATACAAAAAAACTAGCCGGGCGATGCTGCCGGGCGCCTGTAGTCCCAGCTACAGGGAGGCTGAGGCAGGAGCAATGGCGTGAACCCGGAGCGGAGGCTTCAGTGAGCTGAGATCAGGCCACTGTACTCCAGCCTGAGCGACAGAGCGGACTCCGTCTCAAAAAATAAATAAATAAATAAATAAATAAATAAATATAAAAAATAAAAAGTAAAACTGTATCAATAGTAGGATATTAAATTTAAAGCATTGCATACTTTTATAATATTGTGGTTAAAAGATACGTATTTTATTAGTGAAACTGCTAAGCCAATACAATAATTTTGAAAAGCAATTTTAAATTTGTCTTTAATTTCACACTAGTTATAGACTTACAATAAGATTTTTATAACAACTTGTGCAATATATTTTAAGAGCTATCAAGTATCTCTATGCCTTGATCCACTAATTTCACTGTATTAACATTTACCATTGGGAAATATAATAAGCAGAGAAACAAAATCAGTGAATACATTCATGCCAATATAATTGATAGTAGCTAAAATATGGAACCCAAAGATAAGTGCAAAAATATACTTTTAAATAAATTCAATATATATGTCATTAAAAAAGCAATTCTGAAGGCTGCAGAATGAGGAAAATTCTTATGATATATTAAGTATAATTTTTAAACTAAAATGACACTGCTATTATCATAACAGCTATGGAAATATGCATAACCTAGGATAAGAATAGGACAGGAAGGTAAAACTCTGCACTTATTTGGTAGGTTCTTGCTTTCTTTTTTTCCCTGTAATATACATTGCAAATATCATCAGAGACAAAATCTACTGAGTGGCTGTATTTTAACAAGTGCTATATTTATATTATAACATTTTATTGATGCTCAGCTCAGGATGCAAATTAAAATTATAACTGACAACAGCTTGTTTTTTTCTTCCTTAATGGGATATACAATTCTGGTTAATTTTCAATTGATGGGAATTTGGATTAAGAGAAATATTGCCTGTGGTTTATTCATTATTTTTGGTAAAATAAGTGAGCCTCAGAATGATTTACTATTTTATGCAAGATTTCATAGTCAGTTATGTGGCTGAAATGATATGTGAATCCAGTCATATCTAATTTCAAAGCCCTCTATTTATCTGCCAAGAAGAAATGTGAAATAAATAAATCTGTGTAATAGATTCCATAGACTATTTTATCAAGAAGACATACAGGACCTGCCAATATGAGTGATATTTGTATCTGTAACCTTTTATCTGTAGGTCCAAGGCACTTGCCTCTCAGCACACACATGTGCACACACAAACACATGCAGACACTCACACATTAAATATACTTTTGTGCATATTTTAATAATTATTTTGAAGGCAAGTTGAGAAAAGTATGCTAGAGGCTGCTGATCACACATGTTTTTTAAAAATATTGTGTGATTCTTATTTATTTTATTCATTGCAAATTGCACATGCTCATACTTCCATATTTCTACTTATAAGTATCTTAGTATTGCAATAATGCTATTTTTAAAAGCAAAACCTACTTTATTTTTTTTATTTTTATTTTTTATTTTTTTTTTTGAGAAGGAGTCTTGCTCTGCAGCAGAGGCTGGAGTGCAGTGGCCGGATCTCAGCTCACTGCAAGCTCCACCTCCCGGGTTCACGCCATTCTCCTGTCTCAGCCTCCTGAGTAGCTGGGACTACAGGTGCCCGCATCGTCACCCAGCTAGTTTTTTGTATTTTTTAGTAGAGACGGGGTTTCACCGTATTAGCCAGGATGGTCTCGATCTCCTGACCTCGTGATCCGCCCGTCTCGGCCTCCCAAAGTGCTGGGATTACAGGCTTGAGCCACCGCGCCAACCCAAAACCTACTTTAAAGAATTGTCACTTAACTAATAGAGTATGTTCTTAAACATTGACTTTTTTTATTGTGTTTGCTACCACAGCAACTTTGGTATATCTTTATTAAGATATTTGTAGATTTGAATTGTAATAATTATTTTGTCTACTTTTTTTTTTTTTTTTTTGAAGAGGGGTAAGAGGGCGAAATACCCACAAGCGATGACAGCAAAAAGATGCTCAATACATACATATGAAGTAAAATAATAATATTAGATGTTAATGTGCCTAACATTGGACTGCTTCATGCCTAATTTCAATATGATATAACCTCAACCAAATATAAAACTAAATACAACAAGTTTTGAAATTTATGTCTTTGGTGAAGTCTCTTAAAGACAAGAATGAAGCAGAAATTCCATACAACATACAGCAAAGCTTTCCAAAAATAATATTTTCTATCTTGTTCCAAATTCCCACAAAGCATACATGTTGATACTGATCATTTCTCTCTGGGTTAAACTCTAACTTATGCTATATTTTTCTCTATATAACTTAGTCTCTTCCTTATTCATTATCCATTTTGTGTGCTCTAGAAGAATCCTGTGTTTTCTAAAATGTAAATCAATCTAGTATTTCTTTCTAATTTTGTTCTACCAATTAAAATAAAATAAATGTACTTAAAAAGTTTTGATAACCGGTAGGCAAATAAAATAAAAAAAAAATTTCAGAAAGCTCTCAGTGTGTAAAACTATAAATGTGCTAACTTTTATTTACTTTTCTAAGTCGCAGAATGCATGCCGAATAAATAGATTGCGCTATACACCTTTTATTTCCTTCGATTTTTAGGCCTAATTTGAAGGGATCTTATAAATTTATGAAAAACCCTGCAATATATTTCTTTTCTCTAACAAAGTGCCCAGTAAGGAGAAGTTGTTTTGTTCTATTTTGTTTTATATATTATTGTTGTCAATGTGGATTTTTATGGGGGAAAGGAGCTTTACTGGCTTTGGAAGTGACTTTGTTTCAGTAAAATTACACTTTAGAAGCCAAAGTGTTTTATTATTTGAAAACAGTGCAAAGATGATCTGGAACCTGAAAACTGAACTAATCGTTTTTAGTATAGTAAATTGTATTTATATGTGATTTCTGATATTAAACATTAGAAGTATATTTCTCTCCAAAATAGATTTGGACGAGACTACTGCTTTCATTCACATAAATTTACCTTAATTGTGAAAAACTCAAACGTCTAACAATTTATTCTAAAATTTTAGGGTTTCTGTATTTTGGGGCATGGAGTTTAACCACATCCTATAGCTGAATATAAGAATGCTCACTGATATATTTATAATATATTTCTCCTGGCATCGTAACTGTTAGCACTGTCATTTTTTACTCCTACTCCTGCTGGCTCTCAGATTGAAGAAAGAAAGGACATTTTACCTTTGGAAAGTGAGTGCTGCACATAAGGCAAAATATGTCCAAGGGGCATGAGGGCTAGCCCCTGGACATTTCTAATTAGGGGGCATGAGCTAGCCCTCACATATAAAAACTTGTTCAAACTAATAAAGATATAAGCCTAAGATTTTAGGGCCATTTGATGGCTTGTACTCTGTCATCTTAGCAAAACTACATTCCCCAAAATTCCCTTGACTGAATAGTTCTGGTTTAGAATTGGCAACAACAACAACAACAAAATACGTGCAGGTCTTGGAAAGTAGAAGGAATTAGAAACCATTATGCCATCAGGGTTGGTGTGGGCATACAATGCCACTGAAGCTCACAGACATCTCTGATATACCAGTTTCAAAGTGACATGTATGCTCAGCTATGTGATAGAAGTCAGGAACAGTTCACTCATTCCATCGACACTAAAGGCAGCTAGAAACCAATGTGGGTTTCAGGTTGTTTTTGCTCTCTCCACTTCATGTCGAGCTTTTCTTTCCAACTGTCAGCCACGAAGGCTTATTGCAACTTCAGCAGCAACAATCTGCCATGCTTTTCTTTGCCTATCTTTTCTTTCATACAAAGCTTAATCTCTATAAAACATGCTTTCTTCATTATCATCAATGGTAGTTCTGCTTTCCTAATGAAATCCTGACTGGCATATGTTTGTGGGATAGTAGGACAGGCAGCTATGCTCAGCTTTCTATTTTTTATTGTTTCAGAAATTTATACAATGTTTTAAATATACAACATGTCCTTAACAAAACTTCTAGGAAGTTAAGGGAAGCAGCTTGATTCATATGTGAAGTGAAAAGTACAGACAGTTCCAATTGCTTGGAGTTAAAGGTTAAGAAGTTCTGCTAAGTGGTTGGATAGCTTCAGTTAGCAACATGGAGAGTTTATGAAAGGAGAGGCAATAAGAAAATATGAACATAGATTTGTAATACCTATAGGTGCTTTTATTAGTTTTCTATTGATGCTATAAGAAATCACTACATATTTAATGGCATAAGAAGCAAAAATTTATTATATTACAGATACAGACGTCCTACACAGGTTTCACTGTATAGCGACACATCAAGGTATCAGCCAGGCCATGCTCTTTCGGAAGGCTATAGGAGGAAATCAGTTTCCTTCCTTTTCAATTTCTATAAGCATCCACGTCTTTAGTATATTAGACTGTTCTTGCATTACTGTAAGGAAATACCTGAGGCCGAGTAATTTATAAAGAAAAAAGGTTTATTTGGTCTCACAGTTCTGCAGGCTGTGCATGAAGCATAGTGCCAGCATCTGCTTCGGGTGAGGGCCTCAGGAAGCTTACAATCATGCACGAAGGTAAAGGGGAATGCACATGTTATGTGGCGAGAGAGGGAGCAAGAGAGAGAAGAGAGAGTTCCAAAACTCCTTCAAACAACCAGACCTTGCATGAACTAACTGAGCAAAAACACATTTATTATCAAAGAGATGATGCTAAACCATTCATTAGGGCTCCCTCCTATGATCCAATCGCCCTCCCACTAGGCTCTGCCTCCAATATTGGGATCACAGTTCGACATGAAATTTGTAGGAGACAATATCCAAACCATATTACTTTCCATATGCCCCTCTTCAGTCATCTTCAAAGCCAGATATGTTGGATCTTCCTCTGACTTAAACCAGAAAAAGTTTTTCCCTTTGGAGGATCCATGTGATTAGATTGGCCAACCTGCATAAACTCAGATAATCTTCCCATCTCGAGATCTTTAACCTTGTTCACACCTACAGAGACCCTTTGCCATGTAAAGTAGCATTTCTTCAGGTTTTGAAGAGTAGGATGTAGACACCTTTGGGGTAAGGAGGAATTATTCTGCCTATCACAGTGTTCAAAGGATTCATATAAACCATTTATGATGAAAAAAATCTTAGAGAAACGCTAGAATTCTTATCTGTTATAGAAGACTTATGCTTTGGATATACTCTGCTTTGAAATCTAATATAAGTAGGACCTTAGACTTGAAAATTAAGTTAAAAATTAGCAATAGTTGTTTTATTTTGTTTTGTTTTCAGGTTTTTTTTTTTT
>NW_016812293.1:561550-588533 GCF_001698545.2 Rhinopithecus bieti | reverse complement strand
GAATTAAATGTTTAAAATATTGCACATATTTCCATATAAAACCCTGTTTTATGTAAGTCAAGGAAAAGTAGTTAGTATTAACTTATTATTTTGTATATTTCAATTATTTATACTTGTAGGAACCTAGTTAATGAAAAGCTTTTATTTGTTCTTAATTCAAGAGAATTAATATTGTGCATATATTTGTAAATTCTGGGGCATTAGTTATAATAAGAACATTACATTCATAATGAGCAGTTATTTTTATAATCTGCTCTAACCTACATTTGCCACTTTAAGGGGATAAACACATTCATCTACCAAGTAAATTGTCAAGTCTTATATAATTTTGAACTCAACAGTTTTTGGATGATAACTTTTAAAACAAATGTATATATATCCCTCTTTAGTCAACAGAAAGAGTCTTAATTGAATTTCATAGTGCAGAAATGTAAAATAAATGTGATTTTAATTTAAAATTTTAGGTAAATGACAAGCAAACAGCTTCCAATATTCTTTAATAGCATTCCAGAGTTTTACAGTCTCAAAAAATATTGGATCAATCAATTATTCATGGAAAATTTCACTTTAAGTACTTTAAGACATATGATTTAAACTAACAATTCACAAAAATCTGAAACGATGCATTTGAGGCCTGTTATGTTTTTCCAAATATAAATTATCTCTTTTATTTTTTCCAATAATGCCCTGAGATAGGTATTAAATACAACATTGTACAAATGATTACTATGAGACTCTAGAGTTTAATAAACCTGTTCAGACCCAGAATTCTAATGACTTTAAGCCTGGTGACTTTCTTACCACACCAACCATTTCAATTTTTCTAAGGAGAATCTGTTATAAGTTGTCAGTCTGTAGCTCCTGCAGAGGCACTGCTTCCTTTCTGGCATTCTTCTCTCATCCACTAGATGAAAGGAAGATGTATTTGCTTTCTGTTTATAGCATGTTACTCCTCTTATGCTATGTCTGTCTTTATCTCCAAATTACTCATTGGATACCTCTGGGTCCTGAGTCATCTAACAAAATACACTTTGTGTAGATAATTTTTTTTATCTTCTTAAAACTATTTTAATGCACATATTTAACTAAAAATTCCCTTCCCAGTGGATTTATAATATGCTACTGAGAGTTCAATAAATGAGAAGCTTGCTATTCATCAAGGTAACTTAATTTTTTCAAGGTAACTTAATTTTTAAAGTTTGCTGCACCCATCAACCCATCATCCAGGTTTTATGCCCTGCATGCTTTAGGTATTTGTCTTAATGCTCTCTTTCCCCTTGCTCCCAACCCCTGAAATGCACCCATGTGTGATGTTCCCCTCCCTGTGTCCATGTGTTCTCATTGTTCTACTCCCACTTATAAATGAGAACAAAGGGTATTTGGTTTTCTGTCCCTGTGTTAGTTTGCTGAGGATGAAGGTTTCCAGTTTCAACAATGTTTCTGCAAAAGACATGAACTCATTCTTTTTATGGCTGCATAGCATTCCGTGGTGTATATGTACCATCTTTTCTTTATCCAACCTGTCCTTGATGTACATTTGGGTTGGTTCCAAGTCTTTGCTATTGTAAATAGTGCAGCAATAAACATATGTGTGCATGTGTCCTTATAGTAGAATGATTTAATATCTTTTGGGTATATACCCAGTAATGGGATTGCTGGGTCAAATGGTACTTCTGGTTCTAGATCCTTGAGGAATTACCACGCTGTCTTCCACAATTGTTGAACTAATTTACACTTCCACCAATACCTGTAAAAGTGTTCTTATTCTCCACAGCCTTACCAACATCTGTTGTCTCCTGTTTTTTAATGATTGCCATTCCAACTGGCATGCGATGCTATCTCATTGTGGTTTTGATTTACATTTCTCTAATGACCAGTGATGATGAGCTTTTACTCATATGTTTGCCACATAAATGTCTTCTTTTGAGAAGTGTCTGTTCATATCCTTTGCCTACTTTTTGATGGGGTTTTGCTTTTTCTTGTAAACTTGTTTAAATTCCTTGTAGATTCTGGATATTAGACCTTTGTCAGATGGATAGGTTGCAAAATTTTCCCCGTATTCATAGGTTGCCTCTTCACTCAGATTATAGTTTATTTTGCCATGCAGAAGCAGTTTAGTTTAATTAGAACCCATTTGTCAATTTTGGCTTTCGTTGCAATTGCTTTTGGTGTTTTAGTCCTGAAGTCTTTGTCCAAGCCTATGTCCAGAATGGTATTGCGTGGGTTTTCTTCTAGGGTTTTTATGGCTTTAGGGTTTACATTTAAGTCTTTAATGCATCTTGAGTTATTTGTGTATAAGTTGTGAGTAAGGAGTAGAGTTTCAGTTTTCTGCATATGGCTAGCCAGTTTTCCCAGCACCATTTATTAAATAGGGAATCCTTTCCCCATTGCTTGTTTTTGTCAGGTTTGTCGAAGATCAGATGGTTGTAAATGTGTGGTGTTATTCTGAGTCCTCTGTTCTATTCCATTGGTCTATATGTCTGTTTTGATACCAGTACCATGCTGTTTTGGTTACTGTAGCCTCATAGTATAGTCTGAAGTCAGGTAGTATTATGCCTCCAGCTTTGTTCTTTTTGCTTAGGATTGTCTTGGCTATATGGGTTCTTTTTTGGTTCCATATGAAGTGTAAATTTTTTTTTTCTAATTCTGTGAAGTCAGTGATACCTTGATGTGAATAGCATTGAATCTATAAATTACTTTGGACAGTATAGGAATGCTTGTGATTTTTGCACATTAATTTTATATCCTGAGACTTTGCTGAAGTTGCTTATCAGCTTAAGGAGTTTTGGGGCTGAGACAATGGGGTTTTCTAAATATACAATCATGTCATCTGCAAACAGAGACAATTTGATTTCTTCTCTTTCTATTTGAATACCTTTTATTTCTTTTTCTTGCCTGATTGCCCTGGCCGGATCTTCCCATACTGTGTTGACTAGGAGTGGTGAGAGAGGGAATCCTTTTCTTGTGCCAGTTTTCAAAGGGAATGCTTCCAGGTTTTCCCCATTCAGTATGATATTGGATATGGGTTTGTCATAAAAAGCTCTTGTTATTTTGAGATAGGTTTTATCGATACCTAGTGTATTGAGAGTTTTTAGTATGAAGGAATGTTGCGGCCTTTTATTAAAGGCCTTTTCTGTGTCTATTGAGGTAATCATGTATTTTTTTTGTCATTGATTCTGTTTATGTGACAGATTACATTTATTGATTTGCATATGTTGAAGCAGCCTTGCCTCCCAGGGATGAAGTCGACTTGATCATGTTGGATAAGCTTTTTAATGTGCTGTTGGATTTGGTGTGCCAGTATTTTATTGAGGATTTTTGCATCGATGTTCATCAAGGATATTGGCCTGAAATTTTCATTGTTTGTTGTTGTTGTTATTGTTGTGTCTCTGCTAGGTTTTGGTATCAGGATGAGGCTGGCCTCATAAAATGAGTTAGGGAGGAGTCACTTTTCTATCGTTTGGAGTAGTTTCAGGAAGGAATGGCACCAGCTCCTCTTCGTACCTCAGGTGGAATTTGACTGGTGAATCTGTCTTGTCCTGGGTTTTTTTTTTTGTTTTTTTTTGGTTGGTAGGCTATTAATTACTGCCCTCAATTTCAGATCTTGTTATTGGTCTAGTCCAGGGATTTGACTTCTTCCTGGTTTATCCTTGGGAGGTTGTATGTGTCCAGGATTTATCACATATCTTACTAGATTTGCTAGTTTATTCGCAGAGAGTGTATTTATAGTATTCTTTGATGGTAGCTTTCTATGTCTGTGGGATCAGTGGGGATATCCGCTTTATCATTTTTTCTGTGTCTATTTGATTACTTTTCTTTTCTTCTGTCTTAGTCTAGCTAGTGGTCTATTTATTTTTTTCATTTTTTGAACACAGACAACCCCAGTTCTGGATTCATTGATTTTTTAGGTTTTTTTTTTTTTTTTTTTCATTTCCTCGTATCTCCTTCAGTTCTGCTCCTGATCTTAGTTATTTATTTGTCTTTCTGCTAGCTTTTTGAATTTGTTTGCACTTGCTTCTCCTAGTTCTTTAATTGTGATGTTTGTGTGGTGATTTCAGATCCATTCCAGCTTTCTGACATTGGTATTTGTTGCTATAAATTTCTCCCCTCTTAACACTGCTTTAGCTGTGTAAACCGAAGATTCTTTGTATGTGTTATCTTTGTTCTCATTGGTTTCAAATAACTTCTTTATTTCCCTTGTGTTAATTTTGTTATTTTGCCCAGTAGTCATTCAGGAGCAATATATTCAATTTCCATCTAGTTGTGTGGTTTTTGAGTGAGTTTTTTTTTTTTTTTTTTTTTCTCCTGGAGACGGAGTCTCGTCTGTCGCCCAGGCCTGGAGTGCAGTGGCCAGAGTCTCAGCTCACTGCAAGCTCGCGCTCATGGGCCCCTCACGCCATTCTCCTGCCTCAGCCTCCCCGAGTAGCGTGGACTACAGCAACCTGCCACCTCGCGCCGGCTGAGTTTTTTGTAGTTTCCGTAGTAGCAGAGCAAGGGTTTCACCGTGTTAGGCCAGGATGGTCTTGATCTCCGACCTCGTGATCCGTTTGTCTCCGGGGCCTCCCAAAGTGCTGGGATTACAGGCTTGAGCCACCGCACCCGGCCTTGAGTGAGTTTCTTAATCCTGAGTTCTAATTTGTTAGACTGTGGTCTGAGAGACTGTTTTTTATTATTTCCATTCTTTTGTATTTGCTGAGGAGTGTTTTACTTCCAATTGCATGGTCAATTTTAGAATAACTGTTGTATTCTGTTGATTTGGGGTGGAGACTTCTATAGATGCCTATTAGGTCTATATGTCCATAGCTGAGTTTAAGTTCTGAATATCCTTGTTACTTTTCTGCCTCACTGATCTGTCTAATATTGACAGTGGGGAATTAAAATCTCCCACTATTATTGTGTGGGAGTCTAACTCTCTTCGTAGGTCTCTAAGAATCTGGATGCTCCTGTATTGAGTGAATGCATATTTAGGATAGTTAGCTCTTCTTGTTGCATTGATCCCTTTACCGTTATGTAATGACCTATTCTGTCTTTTTTGATCTTTGTTAGTTTAAAGTCTGTTTTATCAGAGACTAAAATTACACCCCCTGCTTTTTTTTTTTTTTTTTTTTTCTTTCCATTGCTTGGTAAATATTCCTCCACAATTTATTTTGGGCCTATCTGTGTGTTTGCATGTGAGATTGGTCTCCTGAATACAGCACACCAATGGGTCTTGACTCTTTATCCAATTTGTCAGTCTATATATTTTAATTGGGACATTTATCTCATTACATTTAAGGTTAATATTGTTATGTGTGAACATGATCCTGTCATCATGATGCTAGCTGCTTATTTCTCTCAATAGTTGATGTAGTGTCTTCATAGTGTCATTCATCTTTATATTTTGGTGTGTTTTTGCAGTGGCTGGTACCAGTTTTTCCTTTTCCTATTCAGTGCTTCCTTCAGGAGTAGTACTTGTTACAAGTGACAAAATACCTCACCATTCACTTGTTTGGATAAAATCATTTTTTCTTTTTTTCTAGGAGACTCACAATGACTTTGTATCACATTGTTAAAAAAATATATAGGCCGGGCGCGGTGGCTCAAGCCTGTAATCCCAGCACTTTGGGAGGCCGAGACGGGCGGATCACAAGGTCAGGAGATCGAGACCATCCTGGCTAACACAGTGAAACCCCGTCTCTACTAAAATACAAAACTAGCCGGGCGAGGTGGCGGGCTCCTGTAGTCCCAGCTACTCGGGAGGCTGAGGCAGGAGAATGGCGTAAACCCGAGAGGCGGAGCTTGCAGTGAGCTGAGATCCGGCCACTGCACTCCAGTCCGGGCGACAGAGCGAGACTCCGCCTCAAAACAAAACAAAACAAAAAAAACAAACAAAAAAATATATGGACGCATTTTACATTACTCAAAATGTATTAGATTTAAATATTATATGAAATAATTTTAAATAAATTGGCAGATACATATAATGGAATATTATTTAAATTTTAAATAAACTGGCAAATACATACATACACACACACACACACACACACACACACATATATATATATATATATATATGAATATTATTTAACCAAAAAATGAAATAAATCCTGACATTTGTGACAGCATGAGTCAACCTGGAGGGCATTATACTAAGAGAAATTTGTCAGAGTACAGGAAGACAAATGCTATATAATCACATTAATATGTGGAATCTAAAGAAGTCTAATTCATGAAAACAGAGAGGAGAATGGTGGTTTCCAAGGGCTGGGAGGTGGGGGAAAAGGGAAGTCTTGGTGAAAAAGTACACACTTTATTTAGAAGATGAATAAATTCTGGTGATATAATATACAACATGGTGACTGTAGCTAATAATTTTGCATAAAAGAAAACATATCTTTTCTGAACCTATACAGAAAGTTTGCTGACCCTTATATAGTACTTCTGAGAATCAGTTAAAAGATAAAAGAGCAAAGAATATGAGGCTTCAGTGGCATACAAAACTCCACATGTCTTTTGGAATAACAAAACATAACCTATTCACTCATCTTGTCTACTGGACTGCAGTCTACAAGCTAACATTTAACTTCATACCACATGAGCTTTAATCAAATAGTAAATTGCATTTCAAATACCCCTATCTACTCCTGAATTATTATCTGGTCCTTGGGTATTCTTATTAACCATTGCCTCAGTAGATCATTGAAAGAACGTAATGTACTCTTTTTGATTTCCAAGTTTGGGATAATTTTTCTTAATGCCACTGAAGTAAAAAATTCAATCAATCTTGAATCTCAATCAAGATTCAATCAAATTCAATCTTCTGGTTTCTGGTTTCTACTCTGTTATCTAATCATATCTCTGTCCTAATTTCATTATAATTGGTTTTGAAGGCAGTTGCTAAGGCACATACAAAATGTATAAAACATAGTATCATAAAAATGTTCATAGACATGATTCTTTCTTAACATTTTACTTTTCCATTCCTTGGGATATGACATTATCTTTATATTGCTGGTACTTATTTTATTCTTCATAATGTAGAGTTATTTGCTTCAGGTAAGGCTTTCTTATTAGGCTATAATACTTTGCATCATAGCAGAGTCCACTATTGTTACTGATTACTGCTTATTAAATTAGGTAGATCTTTAATGCACCCTGAGTTAATTTTTGTAGATTTTTTGGTAAATAATCCTGCATCATATGAAACAGTGTGACATTTTGCAGACAAGTAGCAGGACTTCTCAAGTCTCTACTTCAATTTATTTAAGACAAGGTTACATGTATTTGAAAATCTTTAACATCTTTCAAAGATATTTTCTCTTATGTTACATGTAAAATATTTTATCATCTTTGTGCCACCTACTGAAGTGGAAACATTCTAAAGGTGTCTTTTTAAATATCATACCTCCTAAAGCAACAGAAATCATATTTGAACCCCTTTGCATTGCTGAAGCAAATACTACTATATTAGTTGGTTTCCATACTGCTATAAAGAACTTCCCAAGGCTGGGTAATTTATAAAGATGTTTAATTGACTCACAGTTTAACATGGCTGGGAAGGCCTCAGGAAAAATGCAATCATAGTGGAAGGTAAAGAGGAAGCAAGGCAGCTTCTTCACAAGGTAGGGAGAAAGAATGCCAGTAGGAAGGAAGAATGCCAAGCAAAGGGGGAAGAGCCCCTTATAAATGACAAAAAAAAAATCCGATCTCCTGAGAACTCACTCACTATCACAAGAACAGCATGGAGGAAATCACCTCCATGATTCAATTACCTCTACCTGATCTCCCCCTTGACATGTGGGGATTATGGGGATTACAATTCAAAATGAGATTTAGGTGGGGAAACAAAGCCTAACCGTATCAACTAGGGTGGCTATTTGTTATTTTCAATTATTATTTAGTTTTTTCTATGACATATATTTATGGATTCAAGCACCTATTATTGACAACAATATTATTCTGCTGATATATCTGGTCATTGTTACCACCAACACACTAACTTTAATAACATGTTTAGGTAAGAAGATATGTGTTTTTGTCAAAATAATTTTATGCATCATTTTCATAATGTATGATAATTCTAAACCATCAACAGATAATCCCAAGCACCATAAAAATTTGTTTTGAATAATATTCAATATTTTTAAGATTCTTAATGACTATATAATGTTGAGTTTCAAATTTTCATGTGCCTAGTCATTATGTAAGAAAGTTGTTATCATGAATATGGTAACAATCTATCTGTAGCTATTTAAGATTAGAAGTCAGCAAAGTATCCAGGGATCTACATCACAACAGGCCTTGAGGAGAATATATTGGAGGTTGTCTGACCTCAAACTGATAGAAATGCTGTAAAGAGACTTTGAAAGTGTTCCAACGTCTTAGAACTGAGTTAAGCTATATTTTCTTTTTATATTTGAGAGTGGTAAATATTTCTAGTCTCACTAGATTTAAAATATTTAATGTCATACATCTATTGAACTGATAACTCTTTCAACTGAATCTTCACAGGAATTTATTGGCCCATCCTATTTTCAAGAATAGAACCCCAAAAGTAAAATTATTTGCTTAGTTCTGTGGGTCAAAACGGAGAGCCAGAAGAACTCCTCTGTCATTTACCTGTGGTTCTATTTAGTATCGATGGAGGGTTAATATCAAAATTAGACTCTCTCTGAGGTGGAATATTAGGTCAGATTGAAACAGAAAGACTAAATGAGTGTATCACTTAAGAGGATATGTGAAATAAGAATCAGAAGCAAAATCTAGGCAGTAAGTCATGAGGGCTTCAAAAAACAGAGAAGAGTAGATTAGAATAAGTAAATGCATGGGATAAACTCCATTGATATGGAAAGGAGTGTGGTACAGAAAGTTTAAGGTTTGCTATTTAGTCTGTATAGGAGGTGTGTGTGTGTGTGTGTGTGTGTGTGTGTGTGTATGTAATTGAAATGGAAAACATTGTAATATTATAGAAGTTTCCATAAAAATATATCTTGAAGCAGTGGTAGGGGCCAGGAAAAATGGGGGGGATATTACATATAGTGTATTTAAAAAGAAAACAATCACATCAAACTTACTAACAGAAAGTGATCAAGCTAGAAGCAGAGAAGAGGCATCAATAATATACTGAAGGAAAAATAAAGAACTAACCTAAAATTCTGTATTCAAAAGTATCTTAAAATAATGTCTATTTGATTTTCCAGACAAGCAGATGCTACAAATATTTGTTGCCAGAAGACCTGAACTATAAGAAATATCCAAGTAAGTTCTACAAGCAAAAATGGCATTGCACCCAACGAAACTCGAATCTACTCAAATAATTGAAGAACGCTAAAAGCTGTAAAAAGTGAAGGCAAACATTATGCTTATTTTAATTGCTCTAACAGATAACTGATAATCTAAAGAAAAAAGCAGCAATATGTTTTGGGATTCACAGCATGTAAACGTAAACTACATGACCGCCCTGGGTGTAAGTTTGTCTCTTCACTTTCTAACTGAGTAAATCTTGGACAATTTATGGAACCTTCCCCATTTCAGTTTCCTTGTCCTTCACATGGAAATGAGAATGGTATCTACCTCACAGGACTATTGCCAGAATAAAATGAGTTAACAAATATAAATATCGTGAAAGCACCACTTTATGCTCAGTAAACTCAAGAAATTATAGTTTATATTAATACTTTAGTATTATTTTATTACAGAGAATAAAATGTGAAATTAAACCAAAGTATGAAGACCATGTTATAAAAGCCATAAATCCTTAAATTTATACAGATTTTTCACTAAAACAATGGTTCTACTATTACCATGACTACTTGGCAATATTTTTTTATAAACAGTTTTCAAGGCCCCACTTTCAGTGCCACTGAGTTAATATGTCTAGGATAGAGCCCATTAATTTTTAAAATAAAACATACATAGTTGATTATAATGTAGTCTGCTACCATCCTTGATAAAACACTGTACTTCTAATAGTTAAGGGCCATGTTGTTTGTTTTTTATCATGTTTTCTCCAACTCCTACTATAATTCTTGGCACAGAACAAACACTCAAAATTTTTCTTTAAATATTTTAATGAAAAGAGAGGTGGAAGGAGAAAGAAAAAGAGAGAAAAAATACTAAGATACATGTACAAATAAGATTGTCTACATGTGGAAAACTCAATATAATAATATCAACACACTTTTGTCTGTACGCTACCACCACCAAAACTGAACAATTACTGATATGAAAAATGAAGTTGCCAATTTACAATATCATACACTGGGGAGAATAGAATCAGGACTCAAGTGACCCTAAATAGGGAGAATAGAACCAAGACCCAAGTGACACTAAATTAACTGGATTACTTATAAAAAGAATGTGCTGTATCTGTCAGTTAATAGCTAATGTAAAATTCATTGAAATGCTGTAGTATACATACTTCCTCTGTAATTTAATCAGAAGTTATTGTTTCACATTTTTACAATAATAATGCAGGACACATATAGAGAATAAGGAACAGGTATATATTAAAGCAGTCATATTTCTTAGAGAAGCTGAGATTTAACCACTAAATGCAATCTTTATATTACTATCATTTGGATAAACTGCATTGCCATTACCTGTAGAAGTAAATCTCTTGCCATGATAGATCTTCCTCTTTTAAGATTCACTGGCACTTTGCCCTTCTTTTGAAATCACTCGTTTTACTTTAACAATTCTTTAAAAGATGTGTCATTTAACGAACTGCTAGTGAAATATTTATAGAAAACATAAACATCTTATTTGTAGCAATGTCCCTAGCTCTAACAGAGTGCTGGTACATAGGAAACCCTAAATAAATATTTGTTAATTAAATAATTAACTAAATTAATTAACAGTCTTTGTGATTGGAATCTTTAGTTTTAAAAGTAAGGTCATACAATGTGTATGTGCAGTAGATTGACTTCATTGCAGTGACTTTTAGAATGATTCTAAAACTGTTCAGCTACATTGTGCTTCCGACCTAACTTTTTAAAAATGTAATTTCAAATTTTATTTTTTATTCAGGGAACACATGTGCAGGTTAGTTACAGGGATATAGTGTGGTGCTAAGGTTTGGGGTACAAACCTTAGCAGAGTAGTAAGCAGAGTAGCCAATAGGTAGCTTTTCAACCCTTGACCCATCCCTTTCTACTATCTCTAGTAGTCTCCAAGTCTAGTAGTTTTGTTCCTATCTTTATGTTCATGTGTACCCAATGTTAAGTTCTCAATTATAAGTGAGAATATGTGGTATTTGGTTTTCCGTTTTGCATTAATTCACTTAGGATAATGGCCTCCATTTCCATCCATGTTGCTGCCAAGAACATAACTTTAAAGAGGAACTTTATTATTGTTCATAAACTTAATTTGGAATTAGAAATAAGTTGAAGCCATTGACATCTTTTAGAAGGCTTTGATGTGTTTATAAATGCATGAGGAAAATTATATTGGAAGCAGTATTAGATGAGGATGAGAGGTTGATTTCAGTTTCCTGTGAATAAATCCAGTTCCTCAGGTATGAGATAGAATGAATGTCAAGCCATAGGAATACTTTAGAGAGACCTGAATGTTTAGGCAATTTGATAAAAATTGAGGGAAACTGGCTCAATCCTCTGTGGAAAATGTAGTGAATCTACTGCAAAACTGTTGATGAATGACCAAAGGAGATGTATGTAAAGAAAGAGAAAAACCTTTGTTCATATGTAGAAATGAAGCAGTAACAAACACTAATTGCAGGAATAGTAGAAGCTTAAGAATAATGGACTTTGATGTTTATTAAGTTACTAGTATTCAAATTCCTTTATTCATTTGGAAAACAAAATAAAAAATGATTGAGCTCTTATTGTGATTAAGGAACTGAAATTTATAGAATTAAATGCCATTAATATAGAATTAAATGCTATATGTATATTTACATTTTTTTAGAAGCACAATTCAAAGTAAATATATGTAACATCAGAAAATTGTACTACAGTCTGTATAGATAAGCAGTAATGGAATTATTGGTGCATGTCATTGCATATACTCCTCTGCAAACCACTCAGATGCACCTTTCTGTCTGTTTTTCTCTTGTTACAGGGAACTTCAGAAGTATCATTCAAGAACCAATTTATAGATTTATAAACTTTTATGGCAGGAATGGGCCTTCGAGGTTACCCGCTTCACCCCTTGGTTATAGATTTCTCTGACTTTGAATAGGCATCAATAAAAGTATCTGCTGGCTTTGCCTCTCTCACACTCAAACAGCACTCATGCAGTGGGGACCTGATCATTAAGAAACACATATATTTTGTCACCTCTTTCATGTGAAAGAATTTCAGCAATGCAATGTAAATGACCTTGAACAAAATGAAAATTTGGAGAAGAAAATAATTTTGCTTAGCGATCTTAAATTATCCTTCCTCCGCACGCTCAAAACAAAGAAAAATAGAAAACCTCTACATCAAAATCCCTAAGTCTCCATATTGTATATGCCCTCTAAATTGAATTAGCTACTTTGCCATCATAGACAAAAATCTGCTGAAACTTTATCCTAAATTCCTTTTGGCACCAAATACTGATTAAAATTAGATACTGAGAAACACAGCATTTTTTTTTTAATATCATATGGATATTCTGAATTTAAGAATTAGTGATTATTTTAACTCTCCCTCCACCATCTCACCAGGAAGCAAATGTTCCTATTATTGACAGAACAAATTTGTGTTTCTGGTCACCGTCATATTTTCAGGGAAAACTCTCTGTGTTCTTGTATACCGAGATCCAGCATGTGAAAGTTCATGTCTGTAATACATTCCTCCTAATATACCAGAACAAAACCTGAGAAGGATGAAAACAAGTAAGTTCTTAAAATTATTTCCTGGAATTCATTCATATTCTGCTAAATTTGGGTATGCACCCAAAAGATGGAAAAATAGCAATTATTTATTTGTTAATTATATGACTCAACATCATCCAGGAGTATGGGGAATTAATAATTTTAAATGTGCCCTTTTCTTTTAGAAGCACGCTAGTATCTATTTTATCTCTCACAACAATATGTAAAGCAGTATACATGTGAAATACAGTAATATGTAGAGCAGCCATCTCCGTTGCTTGGATTCATCTCTTCCTTGGATTCCCACAAAAATAACCACAGTTAAAATATTTTTCAACTTCTGCCTAAATATCCTATAAATATTCTTTAAACTTCATTCATTGTACATTTCTTTTATTTTTGTACATCCCTTGGAAAACCACATATTCTTTGTTATTAGGATTTGTGAGTTATCATATTTATATTCCTATGTGTCTAGCATAGTGCCTGACATGTAGCTGAAATGAGTTTGTGCTGGTGAAAAAAAAAATACATGAATTTATACTATAATGTTGTGAAAAGATTAATCTATCAATACCACCTGATTAGTTTATCATTGATCCCTAAAAAAACAATATTTCTTCCTGTACAACATTACCTTCTCCCTATGTGCTTTGAATCCCATTCATCACTGCTCCTCGAGAAATTTTTCCATGAAGAACATACTTTCACACAAAGAAAGGATAAATGTTTGAGAGTATGGATATGCTAATTACCCTGATCTGATCAATATATATTATATGTACTGAAACATCACTTTGTAACCATGAATAAGTACGAAAAACAAAATTATAAAAGAACTCCCTCTCTCTAGTAGCTCTTAAATTTCTCTCTTTTCAGTTTAATCTTTATAATATTTTAAATGTTAATATCTTTTTTCATATGAAAGGCTAAGATAAATCACAGAAACAAAAGAAGAAACAGAAAGGAATGATGAAAAACTTCTGGAAATGTATACTGTTGATGATTGCACAATGATGTATATATACTTAATGTCACTGAACTGAGCACTTCGGCATTGTTACAATGGTAAATTTTATGTTATGCATATTTTAACACAATAAAAATAAGCCTATATATTTATTGTTATTTTTAACTGTAATAAAGCCAATTTATTTAAAGTATGTATGCTACTGAAGAAATTCCTGTCACTGTGCATGTCACTGAAAATCTATACATATTACTAACTGATTTCCAAAGAAGAAATCAAGTACATGGTTTTTAATACAGGGGTTTGAATGTGGTAAGAGTTTGATCTGGTTATATTGTTGGTGTCCACTTAATAATTTAAGAAATAAAGTAAGTACCTGAAGTCTGTCCAAAAGAGAGACACTATAATAATGAGAAAATTGCAAACCATGGCAGGGAGAAACAACTGCAGTACCCCCATTTGATTACCCTGCCTTAGTGTGGCTATGATGAATTGTCTTTAAATAGAAAAGTGCTGTCATGTGGAGGAATAATTAAACTTGACAAAGGAAACTGTGCAGGACAAAACTAAAATCAATAGGTCAAAGTTATGAGAGGATAATTTTAAATCTCAGAAAATGAGGTGAGCTTCCTTAAGAAACAATGATTTCCTCCCCACCAAAGAAAATGCAAGGAATATATTAAGCAAAAATGTGTTAAAGACACAATACATGCATAACATAAAAAGTAGGCCTGAAGATTCTTAAATAGACTTTCATATCTGGAGATTCAATAGATCTGTGAACTTTCAACAGCTGATGATTTAAGCTTCTTTCCTCTGGAAAAAAAGGCAAATGCATTTTATTGTTTAAAATTATTAGTTTCAAAATTTCATGTATAATAAAAGAAAAATAATTTATGCAAAATCCCTTTTAATGGATTTGAAAAATGTATTTATGCTGAATGCAATAATATCTGCTGAATATAGGATTTCATTTTGCCCTGCTCCACTCTTAAACATGCATACATGTATACACACACATGCATATATACGCACATACATATGTGCATATATAAAGGTAAACAGGGTAGTTAGAAGTTAATAATGTGGCCAGTTATACCTATTGGTGTAGAAGTTTCATTTAAAACTGTCCCCTGCTATCCATAAAAGATATGTTCCAAGACTGCTAGTGATTGTCTGAAATCAAAGATGGTAGTAAATTCAATGGCCTTTGTGTTTCTGTTTATGTTTTCCATCCATACATTTAATGTACTTTTCCTCTTAACTAAGTACTTACCATGCACTGTGGCTATAACTTTTTCAGTTTAAGGTAGCAACAACAAAACTAGCATGAATTTCTTTTTCCTTTTTCACAATTTCATGGGTAGAAGATTTGTTCCTACCACAGGTCTTAGCAACCTCAGAATATGATTTTTTTTTTCTTTCCTCATTAAGTCAAGAACCTTCACCTCTTCACAGAACGAAAGCATTTTCTGGCTTCTCTTTTGCATACCCAAATTGCCAGCATCACTATTACTGCACTTTGGGGCCATTACTAAATAAAATAAGGGTTCCTTGAACACAAGCAGTGCAATACTGAAAAAGCCGATTTGATAATGAAGTCAGATACCAAGTGACTAATGAGTGAGTGACATATACAGTATGGGTGCTCAGAACCAAGGGATGATTCACCTCCTGTGCAAGATGGAGCTGGTCACTGTGAGATTTCATCATGCTACTCAGAATAGCCTGAAATTTCAAACTACTATGTTAATTTCTGGAATTTTCCTATAATATTTTGGACCACAGTTGACCACAGGTCATTGAAATCAGGGAAAGCAAAAGTACACATAAGAGGAAACTACTATATATACACAATATCAATAATGAGAAAAGAATTAAGCCTTTTATTACCGAAGAAAAGAAAATGTATATTTTCTCCTAGAAAACATAGAATTTGGAGTTTCAATTTCATTCAGAGAAGACTTGGTAAAACAAAATGGCAATCGAAGCAATATTCAGCCTTCACCAAGAGAGTAGCAGTAACATGGACTAAACCTGTTTTCCTTAAGCAACCTGTCTCAGTTGTTAGATTAAGTACAATTTTAAATGATGGCACTAATGTAGTTGTTCAGAATATCCAGTATGGATTCCTGGAATTGTCTAATATGTCCAGTATGGACTATTGAAATTGTCCAGTATGTAATGAAAAACTAAAAACATTACATTGAAAGAGAAACATGCTGAAAAGTAATTAAAACTATAATCAATACTAATCTCCCTATTAATTGCCTGCTTAAGACAGGCAAATTACAAACAACTCATTTTTTTAAATCTCATTGAAAGTTGTATCTTTATGATTATGTCCCTGTAATATCTCACATTTACTTACACTTATAATTAGTGTTGTTCTAATTTGCTAAAATGACTTATTTCAGTGCTAGAATTAATTCTTAAACTTTACTGCGGCAATACCTAATAACATTCTCATAAATCTGAAGATACGTTTGAACATTGTGTGTGTAAGGCTATTGTGAAAACATCAACTTAAATTTGCCAGTTTTAGCAGCTCAAAGATAGTCTGAAGAAGGTAAAATAGGAAAAAGTTCCCCAATACATCTACACTGACTTCACATCAAAGGTCAGAATAAAAACCTGCATCATGAAAATTAACATGGCTATTACAAAATCAAGGTGGGAATTGCAATCTTTTCAGCTAGCAATCAATTTCGCTATAAACATGAAAAGCATGCAGAACAGTAGAGCAGGGAGAAAAAATATTCTGGTCATCACACAATCTAGTTCAACATTAAAAAACAATAGCAATTCCTAACACTTTTCCAAACCATAACAATGAAGGAGCAGTCAGGAAATGTTCCTTGTTTCACGTTTGCAGCTACAGCAAAGCATTAGCCAGTGAAGCTAAGATGTGACAATAAAAACTTAAAAGAAGAAATGACAAATATGATTTTGAAGAAATCATATATTTGTCTGGAAGATAAAGAAGGATCACAATGTAATTTAAACCCCCATACTTTGAGCCAATTTATTATCATGTTTATTTTCCAAAACAAAGCATATGAAAGAAGTTCTCAAATCCAAGTGTTAAATTGAGTGAAATAGTAGATACCACAAAATTAGGCACAATTTGATGTTAAAATATTGGACAAATGAAATTTCAAGAACATGTTAAACTGTATGCAGGAATCAGCAATCTATTGCCCATAGTCAAGCTGCCTTTGTTAATAAAGTTGCATTGGGATACAGCCATGTCCGTGTGTTTACATCTTGTGAACGGCTGTTTCTGATTATAGCAGTAGAGTAGAAGATTTGTGACAGAGACCCGATGGCCTGCAAAGCTGAAAATATTTACTATTTGCCTCTTTAAGGAATTATTGCCTTCTGCTTCAAATAATATCATTTTTTAAATGGACGTTGATTGACATGTATACAGATATATACAAGCTCACTTGTCTACTTATAAGAAAAGCATAACTTTTTTTGTTTTACACAGAACCAGTGTATATTGGTTTACAGAGAACCAGACTACAGGGACATAGTAAGGACAATTATCCTTTTCCAATTGACTATTCAGAATTTTATAAATGTCCACAGTGAAATTCCATATATCATGCACATGCCTTTAAACTACATTAGTAATGTTTGTTTTCTTCTTACTCTCCCTTATATTTGTATCACATCTATGCACTCCTTATTTGTGTCTGAGTATTAGAATTAGAAGTTGAGATACCTCAATGAATAGGAAGGTCAAATCAGACTCACAAGAATTAGAGTCTTACTGAGTATCAATCTATGCTAATAATTTCAAGAATACATTTAATCACAAGGCACAGGAAGCGGCCTGGGATGTCAAAGTAGCTCCCTGTGCTCTTTTTTCCACATTAGAATATACTTTAGCCCAAATTAGCATATGCAATCTGTAAGTGATGTATATAGACATTACACAGAAGGAAGCTATTTTGGTCAGAAAGCATCTGCGTTTTACACTTCAAAGTTTAGCTTTTGTGATATTTTCCAGGTAGTTGAGCAATAAATCCTGCTAAAAGCATACCGGACCCTCTACTGAAAAATTGCATAAGGCTTTTGCATTTTTGTGTTTACCAGAAAGTTTGCCAATGGCTTATTTAAAAAGATTTGACATTATTTGCTTTCCTTCTTGATGATCCCCCCACAAAGAAGATAATGATCTGTAGTCATGCTGATAACACTTTGTTTACAACAATGTTAGCTATATTTATAGAACTAAGAGTATCATTATTTGACTATACATATCAAAATTGGGAACTGAGACTGATCCTAGTAACAAACCTAAAAGTGAAACACACAGCACTGACTTCTTGAATTCTGATTCAAACACAAATACATGTAAACACACATATCTATAACTTTTTCTAGCAAACTTTGAACAGCATTTGTTTATTTAAAACAAGAATCCTTCCAGCACTCTGGAGAAAAGTTCAATACAAATTGGACCTAAAATCCCTAATAAGCAATGGAATAAAAACCAAAGGATTTCAAACAATCCTAAACCAAATGTGAGAAGCACTGATCATTTGTGCATGCCTAGTGTCCAATTTAAAATGAGGAATCGTTTTGAATCTTGTAGATATAGACTCAACCATGAAAATAGCAGTTTTGCTCAATGGCCCTGAGAAAATGAAGAAATCCCTTGAAAAAATAAAAGATTAAGCCAGAGTGCTATGAATAAATTGTTAATAATTGTTATGGGAATTGATTGGCTCATAAATGCTTCACTCTATCATATTAACCACTTACTTCTGAGAAAGGCTTAAGTCCCATAAAATAGTTTTCATTTAGTTGCTAGAGCTAGTAGAGAAATAGGCTGGGAAGGCAGAACATATCTGGGAAGAAAAATGAAGCTTACTTTATGCACATTAACTAGGAAGAAGAAGCAGAAAGAGGAGGAAAAGAACGAAAGTGAGAAGGAAGGGGAGGGACACATTTAGCACTACACTGGCTCTTGGATGGTGGGAGAGATAATAAATAATAAAAAAATAAAAACTTAAGGTTTTCAAAATTTTTACTATAAAATTTTGGAGCAACATTATAATATTTTATTATAAGATTATTCTATGAGATTATGAAGATATCACCTTCTGTTTTCTTCTGTTGAAATTATGTAACTTTAAAAAGATGTTTCTGAATATATAGTGTCTCTAGGTTTCAGCTGGTTTTTGAATATAAAGTGTCACTGCTAGAGTTGTAGCTAAGCGTGAATCATCATTCTAGAGAAAGAGTTTAGACTCTGTAGTCAATGTATCTTGAAACATCACCTGATCTATTACTTATCTACTGGATAGCCTTGATTTAATTTCTCAACTACTCCCACCCTCAGTTTCTTCAACTGCATAGAGAGATAATAATAGTTCTTATGCCTAAGAGTTGTTCTTATTAAATAAAATACTTTTAAAGGTATATGACATACAAAAAAAAGCACACACAAAAATGGTACTTACATTTAATATTATTCTTAATTAATTTTATCAACTAAGGCACCATTAATTATGAAATACATTCAAATTTTGGAAATGTCAAATTGTAAACAAAATATATGTTTCTCGATGAATACAAAAAGAACCACAAGAAAATTCAGAAATAAAAATATGGCTGTAGGTCAAGCAACTTGGCCTAGAATTTTATGAAACTTGTAGGCACTAGTAAGCAGAAAATAAAGATATAATTTTGAGCATGCATAGTTAAAATATTTCAGTATGCTTTTAAAATTTTATTTTATTTTCCCAAGTTGTTGGATCAATATTTATAAGTATCTCCTATAGTCTAAAACAACTTTAGTGTAGAAAATAGTATTTATGCCACCTAGACTAAAGAAAGGACTTAAATTTGCTTGAAATGAGTAACAGTATGCATGTTAAGAAAACAAGAGTAATAGAAACAAGATAAAAATAATAGCTCTTATTGAAGGCCCTAGATAGTTATATCACTTATTAAAGAGGGTCACTAGATAACATTAGGAAAAGAAATATAGTGTTATCTATTTGTTAGAATTTATACTTGTGTTTTCAAAATTATAAACACCTTTTAACAACATGAAACATAATGCTGTTTAGAAATCATTCAAATAATTATTTAAATAAAATAATTATTTACATATGACAGTGCCATTATAAGTATAACTGACTTGTCTCACTTTGTCATTTGGAATACACATATCAATCAAAATGAATCTAAATTTTCCTCTGCCTAGATTGGCAAAGGGCAGAGATCTTTATTAATTACAAAAGCTAGCCCTTATTATTTTTGTCTACAGAAGAAGTCAACAGAAGACTCTAGTTTTGTGACCAAACAGCTCATTTTCTGAAAAACCAGTCAAAATTAGCTCACTCAGCAGTTTGATGGAAGGTTCTGTTGCACCACAATAATCACTGTGTCATGGTGAGCTAAACAAAAAAGGAAACGAACAAAATGGGAATTGCTTTGGTCAAGGTTTACTACCATCACTATTTCTAAACTTTTAAAAAATTTTAATCTGGAAGATGTCATTTTTCCCAGAGTTATATTCAACTGAGCTATTTCAGAATTAAACTGAATATGCAGCCCCATGTGTCATTTTTATGACAATTTCTTCAACGTCGTTATTCTGAATCCATATTCTGCAAGTCATCCAAAGTGCCAAGATGTTTAGTTCAGAAATATTTCACATCACTTGCATGCTTAACACATACCAGCTAGTCCTAGAACAATTCAAAACCTAATGGTAGCTCAGTTTATTACTCGGTGATTTATATTCTTTAATTATGCTCAGCCCCTTTGCCTTTTTTTATTGATTTCAGAGAGGCCAACTCGGGTTATGAGAATTCTGCTGATCATTGGTGATTTGATTCTATATAAGGCTTCAATCATAGGTCTGAATAATGTATTTCTGAAAGTGTTATCTTCAGAATTTAGAATACTTTGGCAAGAAGACTCTAAGCAGAGAATACCATGGATGTGATTGTTTTCCTTAGACAAAGCTGTTTTGTAGTACCACTGCCATCATGGCATTTCCTCTGCTTTGGGATCTTTAATTCTGTGTCATCTGAAATAGTCTAGATTATACACTAAATTCTGGAACCCAAAATGCTTCAATAAACTCAAGAAATACTCTTGAAACTTTCTTTCTTGTGTGTTCCCTCAATTTTTAAACTGTGCAGATAGACTATCATGTCAACACCATCTGCATCAGAAAAGCTTTCCTTGTGTTATTTTAAAACTAATGATACAAACTGACACATTGTGTTAGTCCTTTTGGGTTGCAGTAACAAAAATACCATAGACTGCTTAGTTTATAAGCCACCGGAATTTATTTCTCACTATTCTGAAGGCTGAGAGGTATTAGATCAAAGTGCAGACAGATTCAGTGCCTGGTGAGGGCCTGCTTCCTTGTTCATGAAAAACTGTTTTCTGTTTTCTGTGTCCTCACATGGCAGAAGGGGCAAGGAAGCTCCCTTGTGGCTCTTTTATAAGGGACACTAATTCCATTCATGAGGACTCCTTCTTCATGACCTAATTATTTCCCAAAGGCTCTATCTCCTAATACAGTAACATCAGGGGTCAGAATTTCAATATACAAATATTCGGGGGAAACATTCAATCTACATCATATGTTTTCTGTCCTGCTATTAATAGTGATACTTTAAGTCTAATGTCCAAAACAGACCACAATAGAGAAGATAAACTGGAGTTATACCTAAAGACATCATTTCATGTAGCCTCTAAATATGAGTGTATACCTGAAGGGAAAGATTAAGTGGTTCCTGAATAAACACATTTTTTTAAAAAAGTCTGTTATGGTTCAAATGGAGCTTTTTACATAAACCAAAAGGCATATACTTGGTTTTGTTCTTATGATCCTGTCGGTTTTCAGCTTCACTCAATTTCTTTCACCAAATTGGTATTCAGTGGTCTTTATAATAATCCCATTCTTGTCATATTGTTTCCAGTTGTAAATGACTGGCATTATAAAGCTCTTGTCTTATAATCTAAACTAAACTTTTCTTTAATAAATCACATGACTATATTTAAGGTTTTAATGAAAAGGCTAAAGTACAAGTGACTATTGCCTCTTTTCTTTTCCAGATGAACAGAGGAAACATTACGTATTTCCTCATCAAGATTTTGTTTTTTTTTATCCTCCTTCCATCCTCCCACACTCAAGCACATTAGCCATGTTCCATGATTTCAAATGTGATGACTTGCATCCCCAGACTGCATGGATAGAACATTTTCTCTCTTGTTTTTCAGCAATAATTCTCTCTCTCTCTCTTTTTTTTTTTTTTTTTTTCTGTTTTGTTATATGCCTGAATCGCCAGTATTGCCATGGTTAGTAGTGACTAGCTTTGCTGGTATAATTTTGTTGCTAATTTTTTTCCCTTTATTCAATTGGCTTCATTCCAATATATTTTTTAATTAGCTCTTTTCCATCTCCAGCTGCTTCTCCTGCATATTTTACTTTCCACCAAAAAGGGCTAACTTTCATACATATTAAATCCCAATATTTATTTTACCTATGAAAATGTCATACTTCATCTCTTATATGTGATATTTGGGCTTTTAGCTTATTGGTTCTTTTTGATTGTTTAATTCATTGCTCACAAATAGCATTTTTAATTACAAAAGATCTTTGTGCTTTTAGTTTTTTTTGTTAGTTTGTTTGTTTGAGACAGAGTCTGTCACCAGACTGGAGTACAGAGGCTCAATCTCGGCTCACTGCAACCTCAGACTCCCGGGTTTAAGCAATTTTGCTGTCTCAGTCTCCAGAGTAGCTGGCACTACAGGCATACACCACCACACACAGTGAATTTTTGTATTTTTTTTAGTAGAGACGGGGTTTCACCATGTTGGCCAGGATGGTCTCGATCTCTTGACCTCATGATCCACCCTTTTCAGCCTGCCAAAGTGCTGGGATTACAAGCATGAGCCACAGTGACTGGACTAGTTTGATTGTTCATTTTAAATTTTGAGGCTGATACCATATTGGAAAACTAAGTTTCCCAAAAGCCTTGTCTCTGAATTAGACATACTTCACAAAGAGCCTCCACTATAACAAAAATAGATGCATTTTCGGCATAATACAATCCATATTCATTTTCTGACTTGAGCATTCTTTTTGATTAAATTGAGACAGGTGGTAACTTTAATCACTAGTCATTATCATATATTCATCACATAGTATTTCACTAACATTTTTGTAACAGGTCATGATTAGAAGTATTTCATTTTTTATCATTCACAATTCAATAAATGTTACTCATCATTGCTCAGGGAAATATTTAATCTAAGAACAGTGTTACTCAATGAATAGATGAATGAGCTCTAATTTTGTTCATCATAATTTATTTGTGCATACTTAGAAGCAGGAAAGTAGACATACACAGGGCAAAAATATTACTTTAACATTGGACAATATTACTTAAATGTGAAAATTCAAATTATGAAGGAATACCTAAAAAACTTATTGTGTAAAGTATTTTTTGTCTGGAATTTGAGTAGTTATATAGCATATGATAATAAGAAAAAAAGACATAAATAAAATGAATAATCTAAGGTAACCAGTAGCAAGCTTCCTAAATGTATTTCCAAATATGGTTTCATAAAAATAAAACAGAGTAAATATTAGCTTTCCAGAATTAGTAATAAATAGTGAATTAATAAAATTATCATTTAAATATACATAATTCAATAAATGCAAGGAAGAGTGTGGATTATCATAACTATTTGTAAGGTGAAAATAAAATAATAGAGCATCTTTATCATGTGATAACTTAGCAGCTTCCCTTTGATGCTAAAGTAGAGTTAACTTCTCTTCTCCATTTGTATTTGAAGAAGAAGTGAAGATAATACTGACCTTCTGATTTAGACGAGAAAGACTGAGGAGATACCCAGAGAGGAGTCAATGTGGTCTCTCAAGTTTCTAGGAATCCATCAATTCCAAATCTAGGTCCCACTCTCAGAGGAAAGTTGAGGGATAAAATCAAAGAAAATAATATATTAATCGCAATCTTGTTGTTAAATATATTTTTTCTATTCAAAATATTGGAAGTTTTCATCTTCTTTAAAGTGAAAAAAGTATGGAGAAGGCAATAAGTAGTTTTCACATTTGCTGAGGAAGATGACATCTTCGCTGAGTCGACTCTGGGTCATAAAGTGTATGTTGGTTAAGCTAGTATTTTAATCACAACTTAATAAGCTCAAATGAATTAAAATTATATCTGATGTATGAAGTCACAATTAGGTTTAACAAACAAAACATGAAAAAGGGAAGACTTTTCCAAAAAGGCATCTTACATTGTTTAAATTTTTAAAAAAATCACAGATAAAAATATGTAATTTCTTTAAGCTAGCCACTTTAGTAATAAATGGCAAATCAATTTAGTCTAGAAACTAGAAATGGACCCAAACAGAAAACAAATAAGGCAACAAATGAATAATTTTACAGCAGCGTGGGACATCTCTGGAGTAGTAGCTACAGGACATGTTATATAAAATGTATATTTTCATATAGCTAGTGGAATGACCAGGTGATTAGTTAAATTAGAATCACATAAGTAATAATCTCAAAACACCAAGGGATTATTTTGTTGCAATTAGTGATGCAAGTTCAATAATTGAGCAAGCACAAAAGTGTTAAGAAAATAGATGGTGAACGTGCTAGTTTACCCTAAAGGTCAAGTATGTCTAGCATTCACGGTGCTCTATCACAATATAGGTGTTGCTAAGGACTTAAAGATATGGTAATTCATGGAGGATCTTATGTTTGATTGTACCATCACTGTGGATATTTTAATATTTAATGTAAGTTGATAGTCTAACATCACAATGTAAATGCCCACGTGGCAAGCATAGCAGATAATGTGGTTGCTTTAAGCTGCAATAGCAGTATGTATTATGCATTCTTTAATAGAAAAAGAAACAGTCGAATTCTCCGCTTCTAAGAGAAAACTAAACGCCAGATAACATTTATCTTGCAAAACCTCTTGTTGAAGTGTGGCACAGAATTTAAGTTGCTCATTAGTCTTTTATTAGGGTAATCCAGGTTTCTTGCTATAGGGCAGACAACAGGATGTAGAAGTTTAAAAGATATTATTTTTCTAGCACTAATAGACAAACACTTAATACATAATGCACTTAACACACAATGATTTACACAAATTACCCCCGGTTTCATTCCCAGCAGACATATCTTGGCATCTCATGAAAACAGAGATTGGAACATCTGTGTTATTACTGAACAAATCTCTTCCTAGAAGTTGCTCTGTAGCAATACCATATGGAGAAAATGTTTTCACATTTCTTTCATTCATTAGACATTACATTAAAAAATTTGTACAATTACTAAGAATGAATATAGGATGAAACAAATCTGCTTGTAACATGTTTACAGTCATCATTCAGAGATATTGTAGGGTCAGTTCCAGACCACTGCAATTAAGCATTTATTTCAATAAAATGAGTAACAAAGATGTATTGTCTTCCCAGTGAATATGAAAGTTATTTTTACATTATATTATAGTCTGTTAAGTTTGCATTGACATTATATCTAAAAAGTAAAGTATATTCCTTAATTTGAAAATACTTTTATTGTTAGGAAATGCTAACAATCATCTAAGCCTTTAAAGAGTTTTAATCTTTTTGCCAGCGGAGGGTCTTGCCTCAATGTTTATGGCTACTGACTGATCATAGTGGTGGTTACTGAAAGGTGGAGTGGCTGTGGCAATTTCCTAAAATAAGACAAAAATGGAGTTTTCCACATCTGTTTACTTTTCCTTTTACAGAAGATTTCTATGTAGCTGGCAATGTTTTATAGCATTTTACCCACACCAGAACTTCTTCCAAAATTGGAGTTGATTATTTCAAATTCTGTCACTGCCTTATCAACTAAGTTTATGGAATATTCTAAACCATTTGCTGATATTTTAAAATCATTCACAGCATCTTCCTCAGGAGTAGATTTCATCTCAAGAAACCACTTTTGTTTCTCATCTATACAAAGCAATTTCTTTCCATTCAAGTTTTATCATGGGATTCAGCAATTCAGTCACATCTTCAGGCTCCATTTCTAATTCTGGTTTTCTTGCTATTTCCACCACATCTGCAGTGACTTCCTCCATGGAAATCTTGAATGCCTCAAAGTCATCTATGAGGGTTGAAATCAACTTCTTCTAAACACCTGTTAATATGGACATTTTGACATCTTCTCTTGAGTTACAGATGTTCTTAGTGACCTCTAGAATGGTGTATCCTTTCCAGAATGTTTTCAATTTACTTTTCTCGAATACATCAGATAAATCACTATCTATGGCAGGAATAGCCTTGAAAAACCTATTTCTTAAATAATAAAACTTCAAAGTCAAAATTACTTCTTGATGCATGGACTGCAGAATAGATGTTGTATTAGCAGGCATGAAAACATTAATCTTCTTGTATATATAGACAATGTTATCTATCTCTCTATCAATCATCTATTTAGCTACAGAACTCTTGGGTAGCCAAATACATTGTCAATGAGCAGTAATATTTTCAAAGAAATCTTATGAGCAGTAGGTCTCAACAGTGGATTTAAAATAATCAGTAAACAATGCTATAAACAGATGTGTTATCATTCAGGGTTTGTTGTTCCATTTATAAAGGGCAAGCAGAGTCGATTTAGAGTAATTCTTAAGGGCCCTAGGATTCTCAAACCAATAAATGAGTATTGGCTTCAACTTAACATCACCACATGCATTAGCCCCTAACAAGAGAGTCAGTCTGTCCTTTGAAGCTCTAAGGTCAGGCATTGATTTCTTTCTAGCTATGAAAGTCTTAGATGGAATATTCTTCCACTACAAGGCTGTTTTTTCTATATTGTGAATCTTTTGTATAGTGCAGCCACATTCATTAGCTATCTTAATTAGCTCCTTTGGGTAACTTGAAGTTTTAATTGCACTTTTATGTTATGAAAATACCTTCCTTCTTTTTTTTTTTTTAATTATACTTTAAGTTCTAGGGTACATGTGCACAACATGCAGGTTTGTTACACATGTATACATGTGCCATGTTGGTGTGCTGCACCCATTAACTCATCATTTACATTAGGTATATTTCCTAATGCTATCTCTCCTCCCTCCGCCTACCCCACAACAGGCCCTGTGTGTGGTGTGTGATGTTCCCCACCCTGTGTCCAAGTATTCTCTTTTTTTTTTTTTTTTTTTTTTTTT
>NW_016812293.1:538616-559323 GCF_001698545.2 Rhinopithecus bieti | reverse complement strand
TGCAAATAGGGACAATTTGACTTCCTCTTTTCCTAACTGCGTACTCTTTATTTCTTTCTCCTGCCTGATTGCCCTTGCCAGAACTTCCAACACTATGTTGAATAGGAGTGGTGATAGAGGGCATCCCTGTCTTGTGCTAGTTTTCAAAAGGAATGCTTCCAGTTTTTGCCCATTCAGTATGATATTGGCTGTGGGTTTGTCATAAATAGCTCTTATTATTTTGAGATATGTCCCATCAATACCTAGTTTAATGAAAGTTTTTAGCATGAAGCAATGTTGAATTTTGTTGAAGGCCTTTTCTGCGTCTATTGAGACAATCATGTGGTTTTTGTCATTGGTTCTGTCTATGTGATGAATTATGTTTATTGATTTGTGTATGTTCAACCAATCTGGCATCCCAGAGATGAAGCCAACTTGATCATGGAGGATAAGCTTCTTGATGTGCTACTGTATTCAGTTTGCCAGTATTTTATCGAGGATTTTTGCATCGATGTTCATCAGAGATATTGGTCTAAAATTCTCTTTTCTTGTTGTGTCTCTGCAAGGCTTTGGTATCAGAATGATGCTGGCTTCATAAAATGAGTTAGGTAGGATTCCCTCTTTTTCTATTGATTTGAATAGTTTCAGAAGGAATGGTACCAGCTCTTCTTTGTACCTCTGGTATAATTCAGCTGTGACTCCATGTGTTCCTGGACTTTTTTTGGTTGGCAGGCTGTTAATTATTGCCTCAATTTCAGAGCCTGTTATTGGTCTATTCAGGGATTCAACTTCTTCCTGGTTTAGTCTTGGGAGGGTGTATGTGTCCAGGAATTTATCCATTTCTTCTAGATTTTCTACTTTATTTACATAGAGGTATTTAGAGTATTCTCTGATGGTAGTTTGCATTTCTGTGGGATTGGTGGTGATATCACCTCTATCGTTTTTTATTACATCTATTTTATTCTTCTCTCTTTTTTTCCTTATTAGTCTTGCTAGGAGTCTATCAATTTTATTGATCTTTTCAAAAAAACCAGTTCCTGGATTCATTGATTTTTTGAAGGGTTTTTTGTGTCTATCTCTCTTTAACTCTCATGAACCAACCTCCGCTAGCTTTAAACTTTTCTTCTTCAGTTTGCTAGCCTCTTTCAGCCTCCTTGAATTGAAGAGAGTTCAAGATTAGGCTTTGGTTTACAGAATGTTGTGGCTAATTTGATCTTCTATCCAGACTACTGAAACTTTCCTCACTTCAGCAGTAAGGCTGTTTAACTTATTTATTACTTGTATGTTCACTGGAGTTAACTTCTAATTTCCTTCAATGTTTTTTTTTTTTTTTTTTTTTCCTTTGCATTCACAGCTTTGTTGCTTGAAACAAGAGGCCTAGCTTTCAGCCTGAAAACTCAAAGAAGACTGAGGAAGGCATGTCAAAACCCTGTCCTGGCCTTCACATGCCCTTTTTAATAAGTTTAACCATTTCTAGCTTTCACAGTTTTGACTTTAATTTTTAGACAGGATTTTGCTCTGTTGATAAAGCTGGAGCGCAATGGCATGAACAGGGCTCACTGCAGTTCTGACCTCCTGAGTTCACGTGGTCCTCCCAACTCAGTTTCCTGAGTAGCTGAGACCACAGGTGTGTGTTACCATACCCATTTAATTTGGTTTATTTATTTATTTATTTATTTATTTATTTATTTATTTATTGTAGAGACAGGGACTCAGGTATATTTCTCAGCCTGGTCTTGAACTCCTGGGCTCAAGCAATCCTGCTGCTTTGGCCTTTCAAAGTGCTGGGATTCATCATAAGCCACCACACCCAGCGCATTTCTAGCTTTTGATGTAACGTGCGAGATGTAACTCTTTCTGTCACTGGAACACTTACAGGCCATTGTAGGGTTATTAATTGACCTAATATCAATATTGTTATGTCTCATGTAATAGAGAGGCCTGAGGAGAGGGAGAGAGACAGAGGAATGACTTGTTAGTGGAGCAGTCGGACACATTCAACATTTACCAATTAAGTTTGTCATCTTTAAAGTGCATAGTTTGTGGCACCCCAAAACAATTCCAATAGTAACATCAGAGATCACTGATCACAGATGACTAAAATAGATATAATATTAATAAATAGGTCTGAATATTACAATAATCATCCAATGTGACACAGAGACATAAAGTGAGCACATGCTGTTGAAAATGGCACTGATAGACTTGATCCAATGCAGGGTTGCCACAAACCTTCAATTTCTGAAAAACACCATATCCATAAAGTGCAATAAAGCAAAGTGTAATAAAACAAGTTATATCTACATCCATTTATTTTCTTGGTGTTAATATGAATAGGCTATCATTTTCAACACTTTTGTATTTATTATTTGCAAAAATATAGACTCTTTATGTCCAGAAAAAAATTACAAAATATAAAGATGAAAAGTGATATAACATCTGCTATGGGCCAAGCACTGCTCCAAACATTTTAAATATAATAATTCATTTAATCAACACCTGAAATAGGTAGTCATTTCCTCTCTTGTAACTATGTGGAACCTGAGGCATGCAGAGACTAAGTAAGCTAATAACCGAGAGCAACAGCAGGCAAGTCTATGTTTTTGACTACCATGCATTTGCTTGAAATTAATAGAATGTTAATAAGTAATCAAATGAAATTCATATTTTATATAAAATAAAATGAATTACCATTTTATTGACACTGATAAATATGTGTGTGTATGTATCTATCTTTAAAATTGTATCATTCAATAGTAAATATTAAAACTCAATATTTTGTTACAAGTTATCTTCCAATTATTTGGTCAAATCCTGATTTTTTTAAAAAACTGCATGCATAAACTTATCTTTCTAAATATTTCTAGAATATGTAAGTATTTATTCATGAAGTCTATCAAAACATCTCTTTTGATGATTCAAACAATAACTTTATAGAGTGATTACATACAGTATAGAGTTGTGCTTAATTTGGCTTAATTAAAACAATGTTAGTTTTCACATTTCTGATGAGCAGTCTCATGCATTAGAAGTATCAAAAGAAGCTTCAAATTATAATTAATCAATTTCTATAGTCTTTATGTTGGTCTGTGAATTAAGTTTTTCTTTGCTCCATCATTCACAAGTGAAAAATATTTCATTGTCAATGCTTGCGCACAGTGATTTTTCTATAGTATCTTTTAGCCATTATCTGCATCTGTGTATAGGCACATATGATAAAAGAAGGCATGGGTTATTAAAGTCTCTTCTGATGGCATTTCTATCTTGAGTTTTCACAACCAAGAGAGAATCTCTCACTAGTGTAAAGACTATGTTTCTGAATATGAAATTATTTCAGAGTGGTTTGAGCTGAAAATAAAATACAATGAGCAAAAACATACATTGTTGGAAACTAATGTTTCTTATAATTCAGTTAAAACAATTTGATGAATATAAATTGTCTTTTGATAATGCAAATTACTGAGCTTTACTATAGACATTCGAAATCATAGGACCATAAATCTTCAAGGATATCTTACAAGGATACCAGGTAATTCTGATACAAGTTGTCCAGGAACTATGTTTCAAGAACACTTTACCTGACTCATATCTCTCAGTATATGTAACTCCCTAGTTCCTGATTTTAATGATGCCCATATATATTGTACAGACCACAGTAAGTGTTAGATATTCCTTGATGCTTGAAATTAAGCCTATAACTGATTTTACCATTCCCTCACTCTTGATGGAATTTAGTGGAACATTATAGTATGTGCTTAGTCTGACAAGGACAAAGTGGCAAAACTATGAGCCAAACAACTACCAAGTTATCGTAATGATCAATTCAGGGATCACAAGTCTTTATGTCCCCTTACTGCAAAATAACTGATTTTTGACTTCTCTTTCTGGTGTGCACTTTGGTGGCCATTTCTGGTAGCATTGATGAAAACCCAGCTTTTCCACCTGCAAACCCAGTAGCAGCATGACATTCTGACTGTAACAAATGTCTCTTGTAAGTAAAAGTAATTAATCTTCTAAATGACATGTGTTTTCGATTATTGCAATTGTAGCTGTTGTTGCCAATATTATATTTATTTGTATTTGATAGGCCCAAAAGAAGAAAAATTTACCTTTTGTTCCAGAGAGGAAGGAATCAATAAAAATCTGAGATCCACTGAGTCTAAAATAGATAAATCTCCATTGTGAACTTTCTAAAGAGGTTGCCAAATTGCCATCACATTGTCTATTTGTGAGAAATATCGTTCAAGTTTGCTGGAAATTAACAAAAGCAATTTAATATAAATGAAAGAAAAGTAGGAGAAGTACATTTACTAGATTTTACTATTTTCAGAAATTACTTTTGGTAGGTAGGTCTTATTTGATTCAGAATAGTTCCAGATAAAAGAATCATGTATATGAATTTGGAAAAACAAATTTTCTGTCTGTAATAAATATAAAAATTTAGAATTAGAAACATTGAATTGTAACCAAAAAGGCTCTTCGATTCTCCTTTTCCTCTTACTCATGATCACGATGAAGAATTAAGTAAGCCTAAATATCTCTAACTTAATTTGAGCAACTCTATGTATGTATGTAGGTAGGTAGGTAGGTATGCATCTATCTATCTATCTATCTATCTATCTATCTATCTATCTATCTATCTATTCTATCATGTTTGCTTTTTCCAGTTAACATAATGAAGAAGAGCTCAATTTGTTCCTGGATGTCATAGCATGTTTTTCTATTTTGGAAAGGAGTTAGACCTCTGTAAGTCCCTTGTAACATCAACATTCTTTGGGTTAATGACCCTTCTCCATTCATGATCATACATCATTTGGGTCTTGCAAGAGTGTCAGTTAAACAGAGTGGATCAGTTAAGCACAATTAAGCTCAATGGAGCTTCCATAATTTCCAATTTCCTGCTTACCATCCAGAAATAAATATGATAAGAAATAACAGTCTCTCTCTCTCTCTCTCTCTCTCTCTCTCTCTGTCTGTCTCTTTTTTTCTCTCTCTTCCTTTTGCTTTAAAAGTTATATATATATGCATATATATTATGCATTTTACTAACAAAATCTTTACCTACCAAATACTTCTGTAACAAAATCTTTAAAAATTCAGATAAAGTTAAATGTATACTTGAAGAAGATACCTCCAGCCACCTCTCCCCTTCACCTTCAGCCTTCTCTTCAGGATTTTTAGTAACATTAACAACAAAGGTATTCTCATTATTCAGAGTCTTTTACACCTCATAGCTAGAGATTGTCTTGGGATAAAATTATCTGTTGCAAAGCATGTAGCCTATACTAAGTGTTAATATTGTTTTTCCTAGTAAACAGGTTGCTTTCAATAAAGTGAAATACTAAAGTTGAGTTACATCTGACATAAAATTTCTATAGAAAATGTACATTCTCTGAAGGATGTTTTATTAATACTGTATGCTCATCATCAAAATCTAGGTTTGCCTTTGTTAGATTCGTGTGTAAAGTTATGTAGGCAGAGGAAAGAGTGACATATACTCCTATACTGAAATATATTAGTTTTCGAAGAATATGAGAGATTGAAAATTGTGGTGTATTTGTGAATTAGAATTTTTGATTTTTGATAATTTTCTGAGAGTGGGGAGTAGAGTAGTGAGTTCTAATTTTCATTTAAATAGCTCACCAAGAATAAGGTCACCTGATTCAAATTTATTTTCATTCAGTTCTGTTCTGAAACCACAGACAGATCAGACCTAAATATTTACAGCTGTTATGGTATTTAGAAAGCCACAAGTATTTTAAATGTTTGTAAAATTGCTGTGCATCCTATCCCATACACATCTTATTTTCAAAGGTAAAATAGTGATCTTATTTTTTTACACAGTTGAGGTGAATATTTAATTATTTAATTTGTCCAAAAATAGATGGTTGAGTAGAATTGAGAATGACCTTCATGCAATCATAATGACTTAAGTGTAGTCTCAAGAAGGAAAAAACAAGAAAATTAAAAGAAAATCATTTATTAAAGAATTACAATTTAATTAATATCGTTTATTTTACCTGAGGAAATTTTGTTGATGGCTGGAATGCTTGTACAATTTAGAGAGCCTCAAACAATGTATCTCTGTTACTATTAGAGGGAAAGACCACTCAGCTGACAAAATATTTTGTTTTGTATATCTCTATTAAACAGATCCACATACATCAGACTATGGTGACTAGAGGGTAATTGGTATTAAGATTACACACAACCTTGGTTGTGGTGATGGTATCATGAGTACTTGCATATGTTCAAGCTCATCGAGATGTGTACATTAAATGTGTGAAATTGTTTGAAATTTGGGGAAAAAATATTTTCTAGTTTATTTCCCTTGTTCTGATTCTATGGTTATCAAACAGGTCTTAGTGAATTTTTACTTATCCTTCAAGACAGAACGAGCTGAATAGAGACACAAATTGCCTAGTTTACCTTTCAGTTATATTTCTCACCCTAACTTAATAATACACCTTCCAGTTTGTGCATTCGCATATTGTATGTCTGGTACATGAGTCAGTTCCTTTAAACTTATTAAACCCTGAGCCCATTGAATTTATAAATTTCTATGTCTGCTTTGAATGACTCAAACTAAAATTACCACATCCTGATCAGTGTCTGAGTGGCCAGCTGGTTTCTTTTTTAAGATCTTCATGAATTTCTCTCTAATTTTAACATAAGGCAGGTATGGAAATAAAAGGTCAGTGATTTGTTATGTCAGTACTATCTAAGAGTCTTGGCTCGACACAAATATATAGATTAATATCAGAAGGAATTTGGGCCAGGGAATAGCCAGATCACAGGGTTCAAATAAATAATTGATAAAAGGAGTTAAGAACAATTAGAAATCAGGGAAATATATAGATATTGATAACAGGGAAAAAGAAAGTGAGCGAAAAGTAGATAAAATATCAGAGGTTAGGGAAAAAGTTATGGGCTGTAAGTCTAAAAGACTCCATCCTTGACAGTAAGAAAGGAGAATGCTTATATTGAGTTAGAAAGTTAGATCTGAATCAAGAGTGATAGTCACCACACTAAATTCAGCAAAAATATGACTGGAAGAGGAGTTAGAGTGGGTAGTTTTCAGTGTAAGAGTTTCTTAGAAAGATGGCGTGTAAGTATTGGGGTTAAGGATAATATTTGTCTAAAAAGTGAGGGATGATAGCATCCACATATATTATTCATGTGTTGCCATATTTTCCCTGTAGAAACCACTCATCCATTGACTGTACTGGGATGAGTACCTCCAAACCTCAATGTAGTTTAAGAGGGAAGAGATAAAGTGCAAACTCAGTGTTTTTCCTACTTGTGTGAGTTACAAATAGAAAAAAGAATTAGTTTGACCAAGAGCTAGAAATTAAAATCATCTCAAGATTAGAGATGAAAAGATAAAGAAAAGCAAAAACTCAATGACATATCTGTCAAAAAATGAGCATTGTGAGCTATTGTTATATGCTTAATCTTTAAATTGGAGTATTCTTCAATCTAAAGTAATCTAGCTTTTTATAATTGCGACCTTCAAAATTTACAGCTAGTTGAAACTTATCAATTTTTTATTTATTTGATTATCTTTTAAAGTCAAGGTGTTAATCTCTATGATAGAGATTAAGGATATAAATACAGAGAAAATAATTAGAGATTGTTGGATGTCAAAATTTTCCAAGACTTTAGGATTTGGTACTGGGGCATAAAAATAAATCAATGAGAACTTGAATCTGCAGCTTTTCCTCCATCATTATTCTAGCTAGTGTAGTGATTATTTCAAAATCTTATCATTTTATAGATAAATACATGAATTAAATGAACTCTCATTTAAAAAAAAAAAATAAGTGTTTTACATGTCATCTGAGGCAATAGTCTACACTCGATACTATCCTCTTCCTTCTCTAGACAGGCAATATCAAATATTCCCTGTATGACTCAACAGTTATTTCTTTTTCTCTCCATTGTTTTCTTTCACCTTTCCTTCAGGAAATATTTATTTTCTCTGTGAAGCGTGCTTAGTACTGAGGACATAAATATAAATATCATGTGGTTGCCATCATCAGGGATCTTAGGGCCTTACTGTAAGGGAAGATACACGTACATATTTTAATAGTTACAAGAAAGAATGGGACAAAACTAAGAGAGTTAGTCATTCTACTTGGAGACTCTAGCAGAGGCCACAGCTTAGAAGAGCTTATAAGTATGCTAAATATAAAATAGGAGATGATTTTTTTTTTTTTGGAGCAGACAAAGAGCAAAGAAACAGGTGTGAGAGAGGATGTGTTCGCTGAACAACGAATAATTGGTTTTCCTTAGAACAGAAGATTCCCAGAAGGATTCGAAAGATGAAGGTGGAAGTAAGCAGAGACGTATGAAGGAGAGATCCATATATTACCTGAGAATCTCATTTTACCCCTTACACCTTGCAGATTCAATGACAAGTGTTAGGTATAGACATGTCATCATCATGCTGTCAATGTTTAAAGGTTAACTTGGAGGGCCTAATTTAAGGAAATCTGAGGTCAGGGTCATATTTTTACAATTCAGGGAAAAGATGATATGGCTTGACCTAAAGCAGGCTTTGTAGCTTCCTATTTACCAATTCAAACTTGATTTGAACCTTTGAATTAATATGAATTACTGCTATTTTTGGTTAATTCAATTCATTGGCATCTAAATACATGCAGATTAAATAAGGGAAGAGCCAAGCTACAAGAGCTGAGGGCCACTTCAATGTAACTTCTGTTGATATTGTATTTTGATTTTCCCAGCCATAGATTTCCTCTGTCTTTTCATTATTAATCCCCTCTATGCCCCTGTATTCTGCCTTTATTTTTAATAACATAGGATTTTCTTCAACATATTTATATAAACAAGAAAACAAGGAAAAATACATCTTAAACTGAATTAATATTTGGTCTTTTTAAAAATCTGAGCATAAAGAGATTTGACAATTGTGTTCATTCATGCACTAACCCCCACAAAAGAAGATATAGTCTGTTTCCACAACTCTAAATAATTCTTTTGTACCTCTTTTCAGTCAATCCTCTGAAAAGGCAATTACATTCTGATTTTTCTAATCTAGATTATTTTTGCCTACAGTTAGACCATCTATAAACTGAATCAGATGTGTATATTCTTTTGTATTTGACTTCTTGCATTCAAAAATGTTTTGGAAATTCATCCATATTTTTGCATGCACCAGTAATTCACTATCTTTTCTTGTTCAGTGGTATTCCATTGTATAATTATATCACAATGTGCTTATCCTTTTTTCTGATAATGGCCACTTGAATTAAGCTCTAAGATGTTATAAATGAAGCACTTTGGGACATTGCTGTACAAAGATGATATAAACATATTTTCATTTTATTTCTCTTGAATAAATTCCTTACATTGAAATTGCAGGAATAAAAGATGAATGTATGTCTAAATGCCAGAGAGTTCCCCAAAGTGATTGAAGCATTGTACACTACCATCAAAAATATATGAGAATTCCAATTTTTTATATTCTTTCCATCATTTGTATTGTCAGTCTTTTTTATTTTCTTTTAGACATTTTAATGGGTATAAAATAGTAGCACATTGTAGTTTTACTTCCCTGAAAACTAATAATGAAAACCTTTTATTGGTAATTCTTATATGTTGCATATTTTAATTGAATTATTTGACTTTTATATTTAGCATACAATTTCTAAATAGATATATGAATTGCAAATATTTGTTCTCATCTGTGTCTTGCCTGTTAATATTCTTTATGATGTTTTTTAGAAAACAACCATATATATTTTGCTGAAATTTAATGTATGCTTTTCTTAATAACTTAGGCTTTTGTAATCTAAAATGTTGCTACCTACTAGCTAGAATTTGTATTCTATTAAACATTTAAAAGGAGTTTATTCTTTCTCCTATTTTATCTAGACTCTTTTTAAATAAATTAAACATATTCTTCATTTCTGACATTATATTGTTTTATTTCAGACATATCTATTTAGTTTCTTTTTAGAATTTTCATTTCTTCGCTGAGAGTATTTTGGCTTTCACAAATATTGTTCATTTTTTCCACTAGATCCCTTCATGTATTTTTTATAGTTTAAGGCAAGGGTGTCCAATCTTCTGGCTTCCCTGAGCTGCATTGGAAGAATTGTCTTGGGCTACATGTAAAATACACTAACTATAGTTGATGAGCTATTAAAAAAATAGAATTGCAAAAGAAATTCCATAATGTTTTAAGAAAGTTTACGAATTTGTGTTGAACTGCATTCAAAGCTGTCCTGGGGCACATGTGGCCTGCAGACTGTGGGTTGAATGAGCTTGATTTAAGGTTTTTCATTTATCTTTCTAGGTTATATTCTCTACTTCCATTGAGTTACTTTTTAGTGAATGCTAAACATTGATGCCTGTTTTGTTTTGTTTTTTTTTTTTTTTTACCATACTCCCATGGTAGAGGAGAACTATTAATCTAATCTATCGTTGAGCTGGATCTTGGCTTTTAGACAACTATTTAGAAATGATTACCAGTGACAGTAAATGCTTCAAGGACACTATTAAGAGCTTCTCTTCGATAGGGCTTGGGATCTGAGTACAAGCTGGATTACGGAAATCTCTGTATGCTGTATAGTTCACCCGCAGCATCCTATATCAGGAGAGAACTAGGCTTTCTAGCTAGACAGCCAGTTTTGATGGTCACCAGAATGTTCTCCCTGTTCTCCAGTTCAGCCCAGATTTTTTTGTCGTGCTCTTTTGTACCAGGCTGTTGGAAGAATGTCGCTGGGTACTTGGGTAAAGCCAAGGGTCCCTTTCAATGATGTCTGTCAGCATTCCTAGCCTGCCTTGACTTTTAGCCCACTATCCTCAGGATCTCTGTTAACACCAGAAGGAAAAAGTGGGCAGATTGGGTTCAGACTCACACTGTGAGGAGAGGTCGTTAGTGTCCTAATTCACCAGCGCCCCAACACATGAATGTAAAATGTTTGTTAAAATTAGATTGCTCCCTCCTTAAACCCCTCTATGGTACTTTTCTTTTCTGTTCACCTCTCTATCAAAAGAGGAGAGGTACACTGGGTTCTTCTCTCTTAGAAAGAGGTTGTCACTTTCTTAAATTTCATTTATTTGTTTCCTTGCATTGTCAGCTATTTGATTTTAAACATGATTTAGAAATAATGACGATGATGTTGAGATTTACTCACTTTGTTCTAATTGTTAGTAGAAATGATGGTCTGTTAAAACTTTCTACGTCCTAACCACAAGCCAAAGCCTGTTTTCTTTCATACCTGTATATTAAAAACCAATAAATAACTCTGTAGTGAACGTTAAGGAATAAGAATAATTTGTTTCACAATTAACAAATATATACATTCATGTAGTTGACTGAAGAAAACCTGCTACCTGTAATCTATAGCAGATGTGTATAAATGCCAGAGTAATGCATCATTATTTCCATAAGAACAAATCTTCAAATTTTCTGTTTTCTTAAGAACAAGAACAATTTTCAAGGTGAAATTATGCATATTATATGGCATTACATTGCAGTCAAAGACACTGTGTACCTGTCAGTTGCCCTGCTAATACCTTCCGAAAACCTGTCTATAACAACATTTATTTTGTTTTACAAAAGGAAAAGACAAGCAGCAAAGAAAACATAACATTAGTGTCACATTAGTGTAGAGTTTGCCATGCTCTTTCAAAAAGAGTATTTTATTTTCTAGTTAGAGACAACAAAGGGCACATATGATTGTTTTAATTTCACTGAGGAGAAAGTATGGCCTGGTCAGGTTACAGTACTTTCTCAAGGTCATAGCTAGCAGAAGGAGGTATAATAACAGGAATTTAAATAGTCCTATTTAACTCTTCTGAGACAGCCAAGTGAAGGATAAATGAAGGGAATCTGCAATGTTTAATAACTCTAAACACGGTTTGTGTGTTTTAAAGGACTTCGTTTATTAAAACAAGTGAAAGTATTTCTGTTATTGATTTACATTTGGCTCTCAATCAGTAAACTTGTCTGATGGCTTTAATAGAAGAGATGTAAGTAATTATCTAATGTGTTAGGAAAAGATAAATGGAAAAAAAATATGACTTCCTTTTCTTATATATCTATTGACTTTAACAATGAGAGCTATTTCATCTCTGCCTACTAATTGAACCCCACCCCAGAAGACAAGAGGAATAATTAAACAGAACAACAATAACAACAACAAAAACCTGTCAATACTACTACTCTGAATTTGAGAATTTTGAGTCATTTGAATGTTTGGGAGGCATGCCTAAAATACATAATTATTTTTTTTTGAGTAAATAGATTTATTATTATTTGAATTTGTGCTCTAGCTGTTTGTTGTACTTTAGAAAGAGTGTATATGAATTATAAAATACTATTTTGTTCATAACTCTGTTTAGAAAATATATCATCACATTTTCACATTTCTGTCATTAACTAAAGGATCAGACTACTGATGAGAGATTACAAGAAATTGAAAAAGGCCTAATCTCCTAGTAACACACTCAAACTATAGGTGTGTGAGTATCACTAAAATAACTAATAAATGACTATTGCTTTCAAATAACATTTTTATAATGCATATGTTCTAAGTTTGAGATCATTTTGTAAGGAAGGTGATTTTATTATTATCCTGGTTTTATAGAAGAGAAAACCGAGATACAGAACATAAAATGAGTATCACTTTCATACAACTTGTACGTTGAAAATTCAAGACTACTCTCATTTTTCTGATCCTAATTCTTGTTTCCCCAAAGAGATTTTACAAAAGGTAATATCACCTTTTGTTCATTGTGCTACTTAGAACACTTAATTTGCATACCATCCCTCTTCTAAACAAACTTTTTGTCAGTAAAATAACTACTTGGAATGTAGTTAGAGCATACCCTAGTTTATAGTAGTGCAAGTTGAAAATACCTGAGAATATATACATTTTTTAATACCAATTCTGATATCCCATCTCTAGAAACTCTGATTTAATTTAGTTGTGTTGTCTTGATTGCCGGCATTTTTAAAGCTCTGCAGGTTTGTTAACTTCAAGGAGTAGAGAGAGATGAGAACTATGGTTTAGGAGCCAGAAGTTAGTATCAAGTTTATTTCTTTATTTGTTGACTCTTTCTATCTATACGCAATAATAGCTCCACTCACGTAACTAGTCCTACCTCAATACACACTTCATTTCCATGTGTGAAAAAGTAATAAATTACATATTATTTATTATGGGGACTTATTTTCATGATTAAGTACTTACATTATTTCTCATTGTTTTGGAAGTGTTTAAAGAGCAATTCCTTCTTTGATTCCAAGGGAGATACATTTCTGTTTTGGTTTATTCTTATTCTTGTGCTTGCTAATACCTTGGGCTGTAGATTTTGTAGTTTATGTATGTGAAGAGAAATAAAATGATGAAAAAAACATATTTCTAGGGGAATTAGGAAGATCTAGATATTAAGTTATGAGGAAGGAAATGTTGCGGCCTAAGCCAAAGGAGACTGAAAGATTTAAGTGAGATATCTGAAGGACTTACTTACAAGTCTCATTGTTTGGAAAATTTAGTAACATTGGAGGCTAACGAGATATTACGGTAAGGATTGCAGAATATTTGTCTAGACATTGCTCAGCCTTCCCTGGAGAGACTACCCTATCTCTTGTCCACAGCTATAACGTCAGAGGCCTTCGAACCAGAGCGACTCCATTTTGAGTGAGGGCTAGGAAAATGAGGCTGAGACTGGCCAGGCTGCATTTTCAGAAAGTTAGGCATTCCTAGCCTCTATATGTTTACAGTTAAGGAAGCAAATTAATAAAGTTTACTAAACAAACCCAGTCTTGGGAGTGTGCAGGTATCCCAATATTTGGAGAAGAAAGGCATTCCTAATTTTGCTTTAAAGATAATAATATTGATTCTTGCAAAATATAGTAATTAAAAAAAATTAAGCCTTTATCACAAACCCATGTAGCAGAACTCATCTCCCCACATATACAAGCATTATACCCAGGGTGGATGTGTTCCTCCTCTTACTTTCAGAAACATTCTACTCTGTCTATGGAGTAGCTGTCTTTTCACCACTTTACTTTCTTTCTTTTTTTTTTTTTGAGACGGAGTCTCGCTCTTTCGCCCAGGCTGGAATGCAGTGGCGGGATCTTAGCTCACTGCAAGCTCCGTCTCCCGGGTTTACGCCATTCTCCTCCTGCCTCGGCCTCTGGTGTAGTTGGGACTACAGGCGCCCGCCACCTCGCCCAGCTAGTTCTTTGTATTTTTTAGTAGAGACGGGGTTTCACCGTGTTAGCCAGGTTGGTCTCGATCTTCTGACCTCGTGATCCGCCCGTCTCAGCCTCCCAAAGTGCTGGGATTACAGGCTTGAGCCACCGTGCCTGGCCTACTTTCTTAATAAACCTGATTTTGCTTTGCATTGCGGACTTGCCCTGAATTATTTCTTGCGTGAGATTGAAGAACCCTCTCTAGGGATCTAGATTGGGACACCTTTCCTGTAACAATATTAGTTGATTTCCTTTTCTTCCTCATACAGTAAATTTACTTTTTATAATATCTAGTCCTTTCACTATTGATTCAAAATATAAAATGTACTATCTTATTAAATATTACTGAAGTTCTGAAGCATACATATTTTGTGGCCATTTTTTGGATAAGTAATCTAACTTGCTTAGAGAGATAAAATAGCTTTAAAAGGTTATGCCAATTTGATTGTGGATTCATTGACTCTGAAGTTCACTATCATTCAAACATATTAACATTATAAAGTTGTTTAAATTTTACCTATATTTTTAATAATTAATTTGTTATTCTACAATAGTAGAAAGCTTCTTCTTATTTTCAAACTTTTATTTTAGGTTCAAAGCATACATTTCCAGATTTGTTACATGAATAAATTGTGTGTTGTGGAGGTTTGGTGTACAGATTATTTTGCCACCCAGGTAATAAGCATAGTACCTGAGAGGTAGTTTTTCAGTATCCGTTCTCTTCCTAACCTGAACCCCCAAGTAGGTCCTTGTGTCTACTCTTCCCTTCTCTGCATCCATGTCTAATCAATTTTTAGCTCCCACTTATAAGTGAGAACATGTGGTATTTGGTTTTCTGTTCCTGTGTTAATTTAATTAGGATAATGGCCTTCAGCTCCATCCATGTTGCTGTAAAGGACATGATTTTGTTCTTTTTTATAACTGCATAGTATTCTGTCCTGTATATATACGAGATTTTCTTTATGTGGTCTACCACTGATGGGCATCTAGATCTAGATTGATGGCATGTCTTTCCTGTTGTGAATGGTACTGCGATGAACATATACGAGCATCCATCTTTAGGGTAGAATGATTATTTTCCTTTGGGTATATACTCAATAATGAGACTGCTCAGTTGAATAATAGTTCTATACTATGTTCTTCTAAGAATCTCCAGACTGCTTTTCACAGTGGCTGGAGTAATTTACATTCCTGCTAGCAAGGTATAAGTGTTTCCTTTCCTCTGCAACCTTACTGGCATCTGTTATTTTTTCACTTTCTAGTAATAACTATTCTGACTAGTGTGAGACGGTATTTTACTGTGGTTTTAATTTGCATTTCCTTAATGACTAGTGATATTAAGCATTTTTTCATATGCTTATTGACTACATGTATGTGCTTTGGGAAATGTCTTTTCTTGTCCTTTGCTGATGTTGTAATGGGGCTATTTGTTTTTTGTCTGTTAATTTGCTTAAATTCCTTACAGATTCTGGATGTTACAACTTTGTCAGATGCAGAGTTCGCAAATGTTTTCTCCTATTCAGTAGGTTTTCTGTTTACTCTGTTAAAAGTTTCTTTTGCTATGTAGAAGCTCTTAAGTTTCACTTGTCAAATTTTTTTTTTGCAATTGCTTTTGGAGCCTTCCTTATGAAGTCTTTGCCAGAGCCTATGTCCAAAATGGTAGTTCCTAGATTTTCTTCTAGAATTTTTACAATTGCAGGCTTTATTTTTAAGTCTTTAATCCATCTTGAGTTGATTTGTCTATATGGTGAAATATAGGAGTCTAGTTTCAATCTTCTGCATATGACCAGCCTGTTATCCCAGCACCATTTATTTAATAGGGAGTCCTTTCTGCATTGCTTGTTATTGCCAGTTTTGTCTGGGTTCTTGTTATTGTCAATTTTTCTGGGTTCTCTAACCTATTCCATTGGTCTATGTGCCTGTTTTTATACCACACTTTTAGTTATTGTAGCCTTGTATTATAGTTGAAGTCAGGAATATGATGCCTACAGCTTTGTTCTTTTTGCTTAGGATTGCCTTGGCTATTTGGAATCTTTTTTGGTTCCAAATAAATTTTAGGATAGTTTCATATAACTCAGTAAAAAAAAAGTCATTGGTAATTTGATAAGAATAGCACTATATCTGTACGTTGCTTTGGGCAGTATTACCATTTTAACAATATTGATTCTTCCTATCTATGGGCATTGAACGTTTTCCCATTTGTTTGGGTTATCTTTGATTTCCTTCAGAAGTATTTTGTAATTCCTGTTGTAGAGGCCTTTCACCTCCCTGGTTAGATATATTTTTAGAAGTTTTATTCTTTTTGTGACTATTGTGAATGGGATTGTGTTCTTGATTTGACTCTCAGTTTGAAGGTTATGACGTAAAGAAATGCTACTAATTTTGAACACTCACTTCATATCTTGAAACTTTGTTTAAGTTATTAGATCTAGAAACTTTTAAAAGTGCATTCATGGAACAATATTTTGTGGGATGTTAATTAATCTTTTGGGATGATTCTTTTGTTGTTTTAGAAATTCCCAATGCCTATAGCAGAGCTGTAAAACATTCCACAGTAAAAAGTTTTAATTTTGTTTTAGCTTTACAGAATATTTAGTCACATTTGTGAAAAATAGTTTGGAAGCTTCCCTCCGGGGAAAAAAACATTTTTCTTTAGTCTTGCCGTTCCTTAACAAATATGTTAGCCAAGTCTACTTCTGCAAGAGACAAGTCTATCTAGTTCCTGATAGTACCTGGTGTTGTAATCCATCCAGCCTCCTCACTTGTGATTAGATCAACATGGTAACTCCATAATAATTTTATTAGTGTTATTGATATCCATTTGACTCCTGTCTTCTTCTTTTACCTGTAACTCCTCCTACCCATGGAGAGCCCTGAGATTCTCAATTTACTTTTATTTAATTCTTTCTATGCTTTATGTGATTGGTGAGCATTTATTTATTTATTACTTACCACTATCCCAGATACTTTGAAATACTTGTGAGCTTAAAAGTTAAAACGTAATGTTTATTCTATACAAAATAAAGGAGGTATAGTGGAAAAATAGATCCATTAAAAGACAAGAATGTAAAACAAAGCCAGTTAAAACAGAGATTCAGTGAAGGCTTTGCAGATGAGGTAATGACTCAAACTGAAACTGACATATAAATTAAAATGCCAAGTTATAGGTTTGAGGAATATGGGTGGAGGAAAGAGAATAGAAAAGTATAGATGAGAGAAAGAGATAAAGAAAAAGGTCAAGAGAAGGAAGGAGATTTTACTGTAATGTAAATAAGTGGAACGTGGAAATATATGATATTTCAACATAAATATAGGAGTAATAGAAAGCAAGGGATAATAAGTAATCTTGTTGTGTTATAAAATGGACCTCTGAGATTTCTGTCTTTCTTGTATCTGTTCTTTTTGTGTGTGATAACATCACCCACCTATCTTTTAGAAAATTTCTCCTCCCCTTTGTTACATCTACTAATTATGGAAGACCCTTCTACCCAGAAAACTTAAATCATGACAAACTATCTCCTTCTCAGTTATAAAGCAAAACATATATTATTTTCCCTCAATAATTTTGAAATATAAAGACATTATATCAGCACTAAGTATAGCAATGATCTCTGGTACACAGTAAAAGCCTGGAAGAATGGTAACAAAAATATTGTTAACACATTTTTTCCTTTCTATCATCATCATTATTATAATAAAATATAACAATAAAATCAATTAGTATTATTACTGGCACTAAATTGAATTTGTATTAGGTTTATGCAACTTGGAATTAATGGTATCCAGAAAAACTCACCACACAAGGTCATAGTATTAAGAGAACCAAACACCGCATGTTCTCACTCATAGGTGGGAACTGAACAATGAGATCACTTGGACTCGGGAAGGGGAACATCACACACTGGGGCCTATCATGGGGAGGGGGGAGGGGGGAGGGATTGCACTGGGGAGTTATACATTATATAAATGATGAATTGATGGGTGCTGACGAGTTGATGGGTGCAGCACACCAACATGGCACAAATATACATATGTAACAAACCTGCACGTTATGCACATGTACCCTAGAACTTAAAGTATAATAAAAAAAAAAAAAAAAATGAAAAAAAAAAAAAAAAAAAAAAGAGAGATGGGGCTCATAGGAGGTGTTTACGTAAAGGAGTGAGCCATCACAAATAGAATTACTGTCTTTTTAAAAAGAGACCCCGGCCGGACGCTGAGGCTTACGCCTGCAATCCCAGCACTTTGGGAGGCCGAGGCTGGCGGATCACAAGGTCAGGAGATCGAGACCATCCTGGCTAAAACGGTGAAATCCCATCTCTACTAAAAATACAAAAAATTAGCCAGGCGTGGCGGCTTGCGCCTGTGGTCCCAGCTGCTCAGGAGGCTGAGGCAGGAGAATGGCTTGAACTCGGGAGGCGGAGCTTGCAGTGAGCCGAGATCGCACCACTGCACTCCAGCCTGGGTGACAGAGCGAGACTCCGTCTCAAAAACAAACAAACAAAAAAGAGGCCTCAAAGAGTTCCCTGTTTCTTCTGGCATGAGGGCACAGCAAGATAGTCATCTATGAATCAGAAAGTGAGCCCTCACAAGGCAGAGACTGCCAGTGCCTTATTCTTGGATTTCTCAGCCTCCAGGGAGGTAAGAAATATATATGTTTTGTGTTTATAAGCCACCCAGTCTATGGCATTTTGTCAAAGCAGCCTTAATGAACCAAAACAATGGATTAGAGAGTAAAATTGTAAACCAGATCCCCAAGACCATCTGATGTGGAAGATGGCTTCACTATTGAAGATTATACATTGGGTGTTCTAGTGACCCAGGATTGTCTTTGAAATTAAAACAAAAAACATGAATTCTATTTTTCTGATGCTGCCTTAGCCTAAAAAATACAAGTGATACCTTTTCCCACGTACAACTTTAGCCCCTCAAGCTGTCAGACTCCAAGAATCCCACTCTTCTTAAAACAATACCCGATTTATAAAATTATATTTTAGATTTGAAGGTTTTCCTTAAAAAAACTTCCTACCCAAATTTTAGAAGTCTAGAGACATTTAAAAATAGTCTATTTCCCCATTACACATTTAGTAAATTATGGAAAACAATGCCTAAAAAATAATTGAAGAGAATTTTGAAATCAAATCATAAAGTGGCCCATAATGTCAATTTTCACTGTTTACCCTCTTTACTAGATCCTATTTTTCCTCTCTAAATCTTGAATAGCCTTTAGAAATTTTCTCTTCACCCACTATTCCACAATTTATTTACTTAAAATAGCTAATAAGGAAGTTTACACATTATTTTATTTGGTTGAGTGATTAATTCCTTGACTTTTTAAATCTCCTTTTAAAAAAAGTTATTAAAAGGAGCAGAAAGGATTAGACATACTATTTCTTGGCAACCTTCAGTCAATAATGATTATTTTTTCCAGTGAGGAAAGAATCAAGAGAGAAGGTGGCTACATGTTTTCTCCTTTTATAAGCTAAAATATTTGAACTATATATGATGAGGAATTGAGATTATTATTCTATTCCATCTTTAAAAATTCCATAGAAAGCTAGGAGAAGTTGTGAATATATTTCTGGGGTTCGATAACAAATCATTACAAAGAAAGATGGTAAACTGAGGGTAAATATAACATTTTATGTATTTCCAAATTCCTGGTGCCTGGTGTTATGCATAGACAACATCTATTGTTCAACATAAATGTATTGGATTACCTTCACATAAATTCTAGACAAGAGTCTCATTATACATTATTTGTATTGTTCTAAGACTTCATAATATGAATAGAATTTCTGCACTAGTTATTTTAGTAGGTCTGTGTTTATTAACAATGATGCCCAATTCAGTTTTCCATTAAATTGGTGACTCAAAGTTTGGTTTCCTCCCAGCTGTGCTTTCATTACATTATAATTTTACATTTCAATCCAGTTATCTTTGAATGTAATTTCTACTATACAACATTATAAAACAGCATAGAACAATTTCATTTACAAATTAAAAAGCATCTTAAGGCGCCAAGAAGATACAAAATTCTCAAAATGAGTAGAAAGCATCTTTAATCAAATTGCAAATGATAGAAAATAATTTGTCCCAGTATCTTTTATACTTAAAACACTGTTATTTCTAAAATGAAACAAAATAAATTAAACGAATGGCCTAAGAAAAACTTAATGGAATAAATAAATTTAAAAAAAATTCAAACCAAAAAACTATACTTCTTACTGGATATTTTTATATTAACTATCAACTCAGAACTGACATGCTAGAATTATAAAAAAAGTATAATTCAAATAGACAATTAAACTAATTTCACACTGACTTTGCTTTTATAAAAATATTTTCTATGTTCTATGAAATTCTTCCAATTAACATTGAAGAGTACAAGAAAAAAACAGACTGACTCTATAAATTTCAGATAATTAGTGTTGTCCAAAATGCTGTGGTATCATTTATTGATCTAAAATTATAGACTAGTAAATAAAAGAT
>NW_016812293.1:523161-538137 GCF_001698545.2 Rhinopithecus bieti | reverse complement strand
CTTATTATATTATATGAATATATAATAATATAAATGCAACATAAATATAAATTAAACACAAATAAATAAAATTTAGCATATTTATATACTGATTTATTTAAAAATAAAAGCAGTAAGTCCATTACATGCTTAAATACTGTTATATTTTTATAAAAAATAATTTTTTTGGTCTGGTGCAGTGACTCATGCCTGTAATCCCAGAACTTTGGGAGGCCGAGGCGGGATGATCATGAGTTCAGGAGTTTGAGACCAGCCTGACCAACATGGTGAAACCTCATCTCTACTAAAATTACAAAAATTATCTGGGTGTGGTGGTGCACACTTATAATCCCAGCTATTGGGGAGGCAAGGCAGAAGAATGCCTTGAACCCAGGAGGTGGTGTGTATATATATATACACACACATACATTTTTCAAAATTAAAAAATAGTTTTGAAATGGAGGAGTGGTGTTTTGTAGTTTTCCAAATCTGTTTAATGTCTGTATTAGTAGAAAATAACTACTATTTTACCTGCTTTTTCAGTTTTCTGTGCTATGTGACATGATATAGACTCTGGGAAGCTCTATCTTATATTTGTCAAAATGACTGTAAAAGGCAAAATAACGTATCAATATTAGAATAAAAATAGTTTTTAATCTATGTACCAAAGAAAGCATATAAAAGGAACCCCTAGGGGTCCCTGGAACACACTGAGAACTTAGATAATTGGTTTTCAACACTGATTGCCATGACAATTAGGAGTAAGCCTTGAAAAGATATAGATGTTCTAGACAATTCCTCAGAATGATTGATTTAATTGGTTTGCAGACAGATCCGGACATAAGTAGTTGTGAAATCTCCAGGGAGTTTCTCATATGCAATTAGGATTAAGACTGATAAATTGTGTAATGAGACATGTCTTCATCTTAATATTTTTGCGTCTTTATAAATTTAGATAATCATCTATTTCCTCTTTAGGATTTTATTTTGTGAGATTATAGATATATAAAATATACATTTTATTTAACATAAAATTAGATACTACTACAAACATACTGGTGAAAGATTGTTCCAATGACACAATTGTTCTCAGTGAATAAATAAGAAAAAAAGTACATTGAACTCTTTTTACAGATATAGAAATGAATGATTTGCCAGGCAAATAAAAAATCTAAAGTTTGTTCAGGATGGCCAGAAAAAATGAGTCAGACGAAAGTACAGTTCTTTCTCGTGATTTAAATTATAAAGATGTTTCCATGGCAGAAAAAAAATGACAAGTAGCTGATAAAGACAATTGTGTGCTAGCATTTTCACTCACAGCAGAAAGAGGGAAGAAAATACATGTTAAGTCCACGAGTCTTTGCTGTCTATTAGGGCCGATATTTTTGTATATATATTCCAACATGAGAGATAACATGTCTTTTGAATATAAGATGTAAAGGAGGTGCAGTAAAGCCATGATTTCTCTTTTCTAACATATACAATGATTAATTAAATTATTCATAAGGTTTATATGCCTAAAAACTGAAGCGTCATTATTAATCTGAATTTTCTATCATTATCAAAATACAGCATTTCTGACAATTAGTTTCTGTTCATTATTCAGACCCTGCCTCTTTGTAAAAGCAATTTTATTGACTCAGAACTCTTGTTCTCAAAGGCCTAAGAACATCAGTGGATCTCAGTTGGTGGTGATTATTTTTTTCCTCCAGGGGACGTTTGTTATAAACGAAGGCATTTTTTTGTGGGGCGGGGAAGGCAGCTGCTAGTGTATCCAATATGTAGAAGTCAAGGATGCTGCTAAACCTCCTGTGATGCACAGGACATCACCCCCACTTTCAACAAATCCATTACCTGTCCCAAGATATCATGAGTGCCAAGGCTGAGAAGCTTGCATTAGATAATATACTGTACTAACAATTCTTGTCTTGTCAGAAGTTCCTTGTGGAAATTTAAAACCAGTAAGTAGTTTGATTCAATAATATAGTTCAGTTCCATTCATTTCTAAGTGAATACGATAATTTAAAAAGATTATTAGAAAATGCTTAGAGATTAACCCAGTAGCCGTTACTTTTGGGGAAACTGAATGATATACTAGAGAATCATTCAAAGAAATATTTTCTTATCATATTATTTTAAACTTTGAGCTTTACTTAACAATACATTTCTCTTCTTTCTATAGTACAGTTGAATATTTTTATGTTATTAACTATTTTATAATAATATTGCAAATAGCAAACCGTTCATAATAGAGTGTAAGAGATATGTAGCTCTTTGACTTTCAAGATGAATTTGACTATAACTGTCTTCTACGTAAAAAGAATAAATAGTATATTATATACTATGATTGGAGGGACACTGTCGGAAACATGCCTACAAAGAAACTATTATCCTTGCAGTCCTGTTCTAAAAGCTGTCATTCCATTATTTTTATCAAGTATTTAACGGACCAGGCTTCCAGAATTGCCATATAACGGCAAGTACTCCACACAGAGAGAGAGAGAGAGAAAGAAGTGCAAATTTATTGTCATTTTATGATTGCTTAGATGGTCATCTACAAATGCCCTTGTGTAATGAGGAATAATTTTTCTAAATAAGTGCAAAGGAACTCTAGTAAGCTGGGTTAGGAAATGGAAGAGTAGAGACTTAGTGGACACTGATAAACACCCTTATCTACACTTATCTTTATTTCAAAAGCTAAACTATTTTCCTTTCAGATAATACATTATCAAAGGATCAAAATTGGTGTACAGAGGATTGCTATTTGTTGAAAAAACCATATATGCAAAACTCATTTGAAATTGATCCAATTAAAATTGGTTGAAATACGGTATGTGACAGTACACTCGAAGCCCTATTATACTATATATAGGATATATAGTATACTATACTATAGTATAGTATATATAGTATACTATATTCCTATATATCCTATATATAGCGATTAACTGATTCAAGTAGTTAAAGGAAAGAACTATTAAAATTTAACAGGTATTTAAGTCATTTGAGATAATTAATTAAGGTAGCAAAACGTTAAAAATTGGTATATATTTTAGACATTGTATTTTTTAAAAGCATACAGTCATATTCATTTGCTATTCTTTTATGTAGTACCAAATCTTTCTGCTAGAGTAAAAATGAACCTGTAAGCTTTATGTCTTGCATAAAGTATACCCAAATTTATCATTTACAACTGTCATTCTCATTTTTAAAAGTGAAATCATAATTTAAAGGCACTTAAGAAGCAACTTAGTACAGTATTTTTCTAAATTTTCTTGTGTTTTTTCTAATCATTCATAGTTGTCTAACCCATACTTTGATATTGATGTATTGATACTGATGTTATTCACCTTATTGAAATGGATGACATCAATAAACTTGAAGACCTATATAACTGACACTTGACAAGTAAAACCTCAAGTAGTCATTGCAGGGTTAGTGTATCTTAAAAAATGATTAGTTTGTATTATCTTGGCAAATGAGTTAAAAATGAGGGTAAATATGTCATTTATGTACTAACTTTTAGAATACAGAAAACATTAATGGTTGAGCTATTATGAGTTTTTGTATACTATATATAATTTATGAGATGTATGTCATTTTACAGATTTTCCTTTTAAAATATATCAACAGCCTTATATGCAATTTTGATCAAATTTTCAGTGCCACTTCCAAAACTTCATATTTCTTGACTTTCATACTGATGTATATTGAATATTATATATTTACAACATCTTTAAATAAAGTAAAAATTAACCATTTGGCAGAATGGATGGAGATACACATGGGTCTGATTTTTGAGTGGGGATTCTATTGATCTGCAAAGAAGACTACACCCACAAGAAACAAAGACATGGTAGTTACTCCACTTTTACCAGTAGTAGAAAACACAAGGTCAGACACATTCTTCAAGCTTATCACTCAGCAAAAATGTCTGTTGCCTTACCTTCAGCCAGCAGTTCATTTCTCATCTCTCCTACTTGAGTTTTAAGAAAATTCTAGAGCCCACGAGAATGGTGAAGCGTCATGTCTGAATGTGCAGTGTTTGAGATGACAGCAAGTATCTTTCCATCTTCAAAGTTGGGATGGAGTGGTTCAAGGGATCCACATATATGGACACTAAGAATGCCTATTTGAAAGAAAAACTGACATTTAATTATCCTTTTAGATGGTTATTAGGTGGCAGATTCTGGGGGTCTGAATTTGTGCTACCATCAAAATGAGGCTAATCCTTGTGAGAGAGTTGTTGGAGCAATTGACAAATTGTATAGGAGTTTAGAACCTAAGTGTAGAGAAAGGTACTTTCTTCTAGAGTTGAATTTTTGGACATGAAAAGGCTTTTGTAGCAGCTTACAGCAGAGAAAAAATAGTGTGTCTGGAAAGAAGACTTGGCAACTCTATGCTCTAAAGCCCTTAGAAATTTCAGAAGATGACTTCAATATTTCCCTGTGATTTCATACAAGGGAATACATAAAATCACATGGCTTGGTAATAAGACAGAATAAGTATAAATGCCCATATATTTTTTGTTATTTCAATAGCTTTTGGGGTACAAGTGGTTTTTGATTACATGGATAAATTATATAGTGGTGAATTCTTAGATTTTAGTGTACCCATTAGAAACTGTTCCTTCCAGAGAAAGGGCTGAGGTTATGTGACATGCCTGGGATTCATGAAAGACTTCATTTGGCTGGCTTTTTCTGAGAATGTCCACATTAGGGGTTGCAGATAAAATAATAATAATAATAATAATAATAACCTTAACACAAATATCTTAAAAAAATCATGCCAACCTTTAAATTGGCTAGTCATTTTGGAAGAGAACATTAGCTTCAAGTGGATCCAAGAAAAATATAGTGAAATCAAGAAGCACACCCTTCACCACCACAGTTAGCAAGAGACTTTAAGAAAATTCCTGTCTCCCCTCCTCATCCTTATTTCCAGTCACAGAGAAGCACGAAAAAGGGCTTGTGCCAGAAAAAGGCATAAGAATATATCATTAGATATTTCACCTGAATTGTATGGGACTAGACTTTTCACAAATAAAATCAATACGAAGTTATATGAATTGTCTAGTTTCCTTTGCAGTGATTGAAAAGGGTAATTTGATAGACCACAGCTAAAAGCAGTAATTGTTGGAAAACAATATCATATTTAAATTATGTTCCCACTGATTTGAGAGTGCTCAATAAACCAATGACTAATTCCAGAGTTAGAAGAAGGGACATATTTTAGTGGAAATACATTTATAAATTCTCAGTTATTAGTGAGTATTTTTGTCTTATAGTGACTTTAATTTCCCTCTGTAATATCATAACTATGAATAGCTTGTTAATAAACACTTAGATAGCATAAACCTTTGTTATATTTTGGGTTACTGTACCTGCCTGGATATTTCAGGTTACCATATTCATCACTTTTCTTATTGAACCAAATTATAGTTATAACTATTTACATTTTCATGAAATTATTAGTTTAAAAATTTAAAGGAACAACAGCTTTTGAAATTTTGATATTTTAGAGTAAGAAAATATTCTACCATATGGGATGAGTGGAGTTAAACGGATTATTTAAAATTAAAAAATGTGCTTCAGGATGGGTGCAATGGCTCACGCTTGTAATCCCAGCACTTTGGGAGGCCAAGGACAATGGATCACCTGAGGTTGGTAGTTCAAGACCAGTCTGGCCAACATAATGAAACCTCATCTTCACTAAATATATAAAAATTAGCTAGGTGTGGTGGTGCACACCTGTAATCCCAGCTACTCAGGAGACTGATGCAGAAAAATCGTTTGAACCTGGGAGGTGGAAGTTGCAGTGAGCTGAGATTGTGCAACTGCACTCCAGACGGGGTGACAGAGCAAGACTCTGTCAAAATAATAATAATAATAATAATAATAATAATAATAATAAAAGGTGTTTCAGAGAATAAGTCTATGGTAAGTTCCAAATGTTAGTGTTTATGTTCTCTAAATCATTACATGGTTTCATGAAGCATAAGTTTACAAATTTCTAAGTGGCAGTTAAACCAGTAAAATATACTGATAATATTAAATTTTCTCTGGGATGTATCTTTCTATCGTAAGCATGAAAGTATATGCCATCCATCATCAACGTTTTTTTGAAAACCTACTATGACAGGTACTATTTTAAACAGTGGTGATGTTATTGCTATCTAGAGGAAAGCCAGCAAAATAATGAATTAATTGAATATAGTTAAGTATATCCTATCAGAAAAGTATAATTAGAAAGGTAAAACTGGAGAACACATCTCAAACTCAGCCTTGACATTTTAGGCTTTGAGAAAAAAAAAAGATGAGTTAGCTGAGTTTTTAATAAGAAAGAGTTTGGCAGATAATTCAAGCTGGTTAAGGATATTCCATTAAGCATGCACAAAGCTGGTAGCAAAGAGATTTGTGTGTATTCACAATACATGTGTTTGTTTGGATGCTTGTGTAGCTCTTTTGAGGTTTTAAATGAGAAGATAGCCAGCTCATAAGTCTTTCCTACTATGCAAAAATAAATCTCTTATAGCTCTTTATATGAACTTCTAGGAAAGTGTTATATATTTCTATAAGCATAGTAGAAGAAACCATTATTGTCCAAGGAGGAGCCCATAGTCTCTTTAGCAGTCAATAGAACAACTTTCAGCATGTGGAAATATTATATGCAGGTAATTCCCTAGTTCAGGCTTGGCAGATTAAACAAATACTTTATTTGGAAGGAATACTTATACAGACAGGTAATAATCATCATCACATTCTTTATAGAATACGCTTTATCTCTGAGATGATTCATATTAATAACTTACCATAGATCAAATTAATCATGAGAAAATATTTAGAGTATAGCCTGGTCATCTAATTATTTCATGTTGATGGAGCAGTACAAAAGAAATGTGTTGTTATATTCTATAGTTTACACATTCAGCAAAATATCGGATATTATTATATATCTTTCAAAATAGCAATAAGTATTGGAAACATATATCATGCTATTGTGTATTCATTAACAAAACATATATTAGAACTTATAAAATACTACTTTGCTCTAGTTTGCCAACGACAAAAAAAGAAAAGTAAAAAAAAGGAAAGAAAAGGTTTTCTTATTTTACTTTTATATGAAATGAAATACAATTTTTTAGAAGATATAAACATGCTCTTTCCTCTATGTTAAAGAAGAGGTGCATATAGGGGTGCAAGATTTAGCAAATTAAAGTATAAGCATGGACTATATAATATTTGGTGAATAGATATACTACAAAAATGATTCTTATTGGTCTGAAATTCAAATTTAACAATGTTTTATCTAACAATATTAACAGTTTATATCAAAAGAGTAAATAACTTAGATTTTGTTAATCATTGTAATGTGCTTTGAGTGATAAACCTGTTTTATTTTCCTTTCATTATCTACATTACTTTCCAGTTTAACCCTAAAAGCAATATTTACATTAAATAGTTCAAAGTTTATGAGATATTGAAATTATTGTCATTGAATTTATAAATATCAATACAACATATAATCAAATTGAAACATTTTGCTAAATTATTTATATATTTTTAAGTTTTCTTTTTTTAACCTTCAATATTTAGAAACTGCCTTTTCATTTAATTTTTGTGTAAATATGTAAAACATTTATGAGATGTTGAAGTCAAATCTATGAAACAAGATCTATTTAGAGTAGATTACTTTCTATCTCTATTCCTTCAGGTCTAGTTCTTTCCTCTCCCTGTACATAACTACATTTTAATTAAAATTTTGTTTATTTCTCAATTAAAATAAGCATTCTCACACATATACACACATATATTTATTTATATCCTTTCCTCTCTTTTAGATAGACAGTTGCATATCATATTCACTTTTTGTTCACTTGTTTTTTTTTTCTATTAATGTGTCCTAGTTTAATCATTTAATGTCAGTATATGGAAAGATTACTCATTGTTGTTTGTTTTTAAACCTTTATTCAGGCATGATCGGTATCTAAGAAACTGCAAATATTTAATATGTACATTTTAATGAGTCTGAACATATGCATAAACCAGTGATTCCACTGTCACAGGATCTTTCGGGTGTTGCTTTGCCAGCTGGAAACCTCTGTGTCTGGTGCCACCTCTGCTTGAGTTTCACTCACACTCACTGAGTTTGTTCCACCCACTTGGCTCAGCAAGCTATGCTCAGCTCACAATACCCGCCCAAATCCCACACGCACCAAGGGTGAGCCAGGTACAGAGTGGTAAGGGGTCTGTGAGTCAGCAAGCATGAGGTCCAGCCATTATGCACAGCCAGGGGTGCCAACTGCTATGGCAGGGGCAGGCAGCTCCAGGCACAGGCAAAGGTGCCAGCTCCATGAAAAGCTATGGCTGGGCCAGATGTAGCACAGGCAGCTTCTGCCATGGGCACTGACATTTGTACAAGGAAAATGTGGTTGTGCCAGAAAACTCAGAGAGGCCAGCAACTGTGGAGCCCCAAGGGGTGAGGGAGGAAGTGTTACAACTCTCTCATTCCTGCTGCCCATAGCACAGTAAATTGAAGAGTGGGCATGTTTCAGTTATTTGTGTTACAGCTCGTTCAGTCCCCCTGCCCCGCTCAGGCCCATGGCTCCTGGGCTAGCCCAGTCCTGCTGCTACTTGCTGTCATGTGAGGTGACTGCCTGATGCCAGCGGAGTGCAGGACGGCTATAGTGTTACGCCTCTGGCTTGGGGAATTCCAAGGCCTGGGACCCCAGAAGTGTTGCTTGTCTTCACTCTAACAGCCTGACAAATGAGAGCCTGGCACCACCTGCAGCTCAGTGAACCAATCAGGAATGTGTTACAGCCCTTTTTGCTACCACCCACAGCTCAGCAAGCTAGCAAGGAAAGTGTTACACCCCTTTTCACATCCACCATTTGGCGGGTTCCAAGTCCGTCCCATGTCCATTAAGAATAAGGTTGCATGGACAACTGGAGGGTAAGCAAGGCAGAGAAGAGCTTTACTGAGTGACAAAACAGCTCTTGGTAGAGAGGAGACCCAAAGTGGGTATCTCCTATCCACAGCCAGGTAGAGCTGATGTGTGGCTAAGTCCAGGGTTTTTATAGGCTCAGAATAAAGGAAGTTCATGCTGATTGGTCCTGGAATGGGTCCGGAAAAAGCACCATCTGACTGGCCAAAAGTCATCAAGGAAGTCCCCACTCTGGGTTGTGAACTCCACCCAGAACTGGCAGCCCTGCACCCAGGCTTCAGGACATTACTGGCTTGAAAGTCAAGCCTCACCAGGGACCCACCCCTTTCTACTTAGGGACCTGTCTGCCTCCTACAGCCATCATCAATCCCCCCTAGGAAGAGGTATATCTAACTGCCCTTAGGATAGGGATGATGACCACTCTTAACCCCTTCATGCTGACAGTGTGTGTTGTTTTGAGAAAATAGCAGTCAGAGCTCTCTCAGAGGCCTATCTAAGGGTCCCTGGTAAAAAGAGCCATTGTATGAGGCTCCACTTGCATAATCATTTGGAGTTTGATGACCTCTAGGCGAGAAGAAACAAATTTTACAAGAAGTTTAAGTATGCATAGACTAAATATGAGTATTATACATAGAGGAGCTAACATGAAAAATCTGCCAAAGATAACAGAAATAAAAAGTAAAATAGACTAAACATTCTGAAAACAATGTTGTGGCTAGAGCTGTTTCACCCTGGTGAAATAAGTTAAATCTTGTATGGGGCAGTTAAACTGTAAAAAAGAAATAACTGCATAGGGGAGTAGATAATACCTTGGGAGTTCATGACTAAGGTGTCCTTGACAAAGATGCCTTATGGTGAGGAACAGAACAAAGGTGAGAATAGCAAGCATACGTGAGACTATAAAGAGGATATCTATGGAACGTTAATTATTGGCACTTAGCTTTTGTAATTTTTAGCTTGAGGTCTCTGATTTCTTCTCATGTGTACTTTAGGTGCTCTTCTGGGTCAACAGAGGTAATTATTTCAGTTTCCCAGGGCTTTATTCAAGTACAATGAATCAAAAAGTGTATTTCAGTGATCTTTACTGTGGTAGGAGTAGAAAGAAATACAATCTAAAGTCTCTCCCACTCTGAGCCTAGAGAGGGAAAAAGGGAGGGAAAGTGCCTTTACCAGTACTAAGTCCCCTGGTGATATGGTTTGGCTCTGTGATCTCACCCAAATTTCATCTTGAATTGTACTTCCATAATTCCCCCATGTTGTGCGAAAGACCTGCTGGGAGATAATTTGCATCATAGGTGAGTTTTCCCCCATACTGTTCTCATGGTAGTGAATAAGTCTCATAAGATCTGAGGGTTTTATCAGGGGTTTCTGCTTTTTCACCTTCCTCATTTTCTCTTGCCACCACCATGTAAGAAGTTCCTTTCACCTCCCACCATGATTCTGAGTCCTCTCCAGCCATGTGGAACTGTAAGTCCAATTAAACCTCTTTTTCTTCCCAGGCTCTAGTATGTCTTTATCAGCAGCATGAAAACCAACTAATGTAGTAAATTGGTACCAGTAGAGTGGGGGCATTGCTAAAACGATACCCCAAAATGTGGAAGCAACTTTGGAACTGGATAACTGGCAGAAGTTGGAACAGCTTGGAGGGCTCAGAAAAAGACAAGAAAATGTGGGAAAGTTTAGAACTTTCTAGAGATTTGTTGAATGGGTTTGACAAAAAATACTGATAATGATATGGACAATGAAATCCAGGCTGAGGTGGTTTCAGAGGGGGATGAGGAACATGTTAGAAATTGGAACAAAGGTGACTCTTGTTACGTTTTACTAAAGAGACTGGTGACACATTGCCGCTTCCCTAGAGATCTGGAGCTTTGAAATTTGAACCTGAATGAGGAATTTTGAACCTGAAAGAGATGATTTAGGGTATCTGGTGGAATAAATTCCTAAGCAATACAAAGCATTCAAGAGGTGACTTGGGTGCAGTTAAAGGCATTTAGTTTTAAAAGGAAAGCAGAGCATAAAAGCAAAAATATTGTAACCTGACAATGTGATAGAAAAGAAAACCCCATTTTCTGATGAGAAATTCAAGCTGCCTGGAGATATTTGCATAACTAACAATGAGCCAAATGTGAATCACCAGGACAATGTAGAAAATGTCTCCAGGTCATGTCAGAAACTTTTGCAACAGCCTCTCTCATCACAGACCTGGAAGTCTAGGAGGAAAAAAAAAAAATGGTTTTGTGGACACAGCTCGGGGTCCTTATGCTGTGTGCAGTCCAGGGACTTGGTGCCCTGCATTACAGATGCTCCAGCTGTGGCTGAAAGGGGCCAATGCAGATCTCAGGCTGTGGCTTCAGAGGGTGTAAGCCCCATGCCTTGGAAGCTTCCATGTGGTGTTGAGCCTGCGGGTGCACAGAATTAAAGAACTGGCATTTTGGAACTTCCATTTAGATTTCAGAAGATGTATAGACGTTCCCAGATGTCCAGGCAGAAGTTTGGCAGTGCAGAAAAGAAATATGGGGTTGGAGACCCCACAAAGAGTTTCTACTACAGCACCACCTAGTGGAGCTGTGAGAAGAGGGCCACTATCTTCCACATACAGGTGGAATGGTAGATCCACCTACAGCTTACACCATGTGCAAGGGGCTGTTCTTTCTTTGGCATTACATAAAAATTAAATATAAATTAACTTTTAGAACATAAACTATTGAAGAATAAGGAAACTCATTAAATAACACTGAAGTTGAGATAAACAAAAATTCTATGATATATGAGACAGAAAGACAATAATGAAACATCACCTGTGAAACCTAGATTAACCAAAAAAGTTAACAAAAGCAAATCCATGTTTTAATTATTAAACAAGATATTATTGATTTAAACTGCACCAAATATTACAAGAAGGAACTAAAACTAATCTGTGAAAATTAGAATGTGGGAATTAATTAAGCTAAGAGAAGGAATTAATGAGTTATAAACAGAAATAAGGTCTAAATTGTAAGTGTAGTGAAGAAGTTAATAAAAATCAACCATAAAAGACTCAAAATTAGATGCTAACAAAATAGAAATCTAATTTTATAAAAGAGAGATAAAATAACATTGTAATATGGAAATGTATTCCAATACATTTTTGTGAAGTATTTTCTTAAAACTTTTGATATAATAAGTAAGAAACCTAAACAGAAATATAACCACAAAAAGACTGCTTTAAAAGAAACTTAAAAAAGAATGTCAATGAGTGCTACTGAAGCAACTACCAGGTATCTTAGCCAGTTTGGGCTGCTATGACAAAAATATCATGGGCTGATTTGCTTAAAACACACTTCTCATGTTTTTAAAGGCTGGGAAGTCCAACATCAGTGCACCAGTTTATTTAATTTTTTATGGAGGCTCTTTTCCAGTTTGCAGAATGAAGCCTGCTTGTCATAGATAGAGAGAACACTAGTCTCATTTTCTTTTTACAAGGACAATCATCATGGAGTCTCCAGCCTTATGACTTTATCTAAACCTAACTACCTTCCAAAGGCCCCACTTTCTAATATACTCTCCCAGCACCTTGGGAGTTGGGCTTTCAACATGAGAATTTGGGGGGAACACAAATATTCAGTCCACAACAGAAAGTAAATTATTTATCACAAAAAGTCTTTCTCTTAAGAACGGTTTAGTCATATGTTATAAAGTAGATTTTGAATTGAGAAACTGATAAGATTAGGAATTAATTTTATGACACCAGCATAACAATAATGCCAGAAAACACATATATAAATTAGGAAAGCATAGAATAAATATTTTCCTTTATTAATAAATGAAAACAGATTCAAAGTAATATTCTAGCATATTTAACATGCAGTATTTTTAAATTAAAATATAACAAGATTAAATATTCTTTATTTTAAAAAGGTAAACCATGTTGGGTATTGTAAAATCAGTTAATTTATTTCCTCACAGCAATGGGCCACATAATTTTTTTTTCTTCAAACATGAGAAAAGCTTGTGGAATGCATTTGTACTTACCTAACATAATAAACAAAATACACTTCAATGTAATAGACTATGCTAATATCTACAGGTAATTCCCCAGCATGATTGCCAGTAAAATATTAAAAATTAAGAATGTCCTTAATCACTCACATTATTCAGCATTTTTTATGAAAATCCTAGAATGTGATATATAAGAAGCTCCTATATCTATTCAATATTTTTTATTATGTATTTACTGAATATGTATTATTATGTTGAATATATAATATTGAATTTAAAATTGACTTTATAAATATATAATAATGTGTATTAATAAATTACATGATAAAATATACTATTGAATATATATTATATCTATTTACTATGTATGGTATATATAATACATATATATCTAATATGTAGTATTCAACATATATTAGTTTATATTTTCTTAATATATTGTAAATGTACATATTTAATATATATTTTGAATACAATTTATTATATAGAATATGTATAGAATATATTATACTTTGAATATATATTTTGTGTGTATCTACACATATATATGGTAAACAATCTCATGTCACTGAAAAGTGGAAAAAATATTCATGAGAATTTTGTGAAATTGGCTGCTTAGAAAGTATCTCACCACCAGTAATCACGAAATACAAATTACATTTAAAAAGGAATAGCATTTCACACTGATTATTTTGACACAATTTCAAATCTGACAATAAAATTGAAATCTGGGGAGAGGTGCAATGATAAGAACCTTATAACTTGTTTTGCAAATGTGGTTTACACAACCATTTTGGAAAACTGAATGGCAATATCTAATAAAGTTGAAAGATATAGCATTGATGAATATATAGGTCCTACTGCTTACCAGACACAAAACATATCATTGACTTAAATAAGAGTGTTTATTTTTTTCACATAACTATCCAGGCATAAGCAGCCTGGGGTCTGGATCACAGATTCTCTTAGGACTCCACCACTCCTCAGGAGAGGCCAACATCCTCATATTCCAAGATGCAGAAGATATGTAAAGCAACATATTGAAAACACTGGAGAACAACCAATTTATCATGGCATTTTAGAGGGCAGCATCATATTTAACAAAATTTAACATACTATCTTAGTGTGAACTCTGGCTCACATTCTAGAATTTAACTTTAAAGAAAATAATTACCATTTTTAGGTAGAATAATAAGAAAAGAATCCAATATATTATCCTATGAAGACTTTATGAATTAAAATTTTATGAATTAAAATAATTGAATTCAATTTCTCTTTTAATATCATAAGCACATATTCTTAATCATAAATATTATTAATTTGTTTTCTGCCTCTCCATTTATATTTTGCTTTAATATCTAGCAGTTTAGTGCTTTTCATTTTTAATTTCCCTTAAGTGATGTAATAATGGCAATATTAAAAATGCTGAATCATGAACTTGGTTGTATTAAATGTTAATTATATTAAAGAAATGAATTTTGTATTTTTAATATAATCACACTATTAATTTTCCTGACTTATTTTATTTTACTATTAAATTATAGGCCTTCTAGTTCAGATGTTATTGCAGTTTGAATATTGTTATGTCCTGTATAATTAGTTATGCCACAGAGTAGGAACCACTGGCTATATTCTTAATATATAATTTACCATTTCTATTTGAACTATATTAATATGTATTCAAAATACATATATTTTTATATCAAGAAGTTATTTGAAAATATCCAAGTCATATCCAATATATTTCCAATTTGATCTTGATATTTTTGCATTAAATTCATTTATATTTTTTCTTAATACTATCTAAACACTGTCAAATATACATTAACAGTTGCATCATAATACTATTTTTTATAAATAGCATTTTAAAAGTTAAAGGTAATTTAACAGTTGATTAAATATTATGTAAAATTACATTTAGTATATTCTATAAGTTTTTATATCTTTCATTAAATTAATACAAAGAGCTTATAACTAATATGTAATTTAATGGTATGTCACTTTTTTAACAGAGAAATATCAATAGGAAAACAAAGATTCTTTCTACACAGTCAGAATTAATTGTTTTTTGA
>NW_016812293.1:518537-522984 GCF_001698545.2 Rhinopithecus bieti | reverse complement strand
TATATATATATTTGTTGATTTTTTTAAAATGTCAAATAAACATTACTTATCAACAATATATAAATAATTAATTTATATATTTTGAAGCAGAAGTTTATAAATCCCAAATCTATGCTAAGATGTGCTCAGTACTGAGACTCTGGTGTATCTGGCCTTGTCTGGTGGACTGCTTGGGCTAAGTATAGCTGGAAATTTAGGTACAGTTCCTATTTTATAGAAAACATCAAACTTAAGATTAAAATATCTGAGTTTTTTAGGGGTAAGAATAACCTCAATACACCAGGCACAGTGGGTCATGCCAGTAATCCCAGAACTTTGAGAGGTTTAGGTGGGAAGATCCCTTGAAACTGGGAGTTTGAAACCAGACTGGGCAACATGGTGAGACCTTGTCCCTAAAAACAAGAAAGTGAACACACACAGGAATAAGCTCAATAAAGCCTAGCAATTGAAGCAAGCAAAGATTCTTTACAAATTTAGAATTCATGTTTAAGGGAAGTAGTGGAGCTACAAATATAATACTAAGCATGTCCATGTGACTAAAATAATTGGGAAGCTCTGGAACACAAGAAACTTAGCATTGTTTGAGTACTTGTAAAGTGAAATTTAGACAGGAATGAACAATTTGTATTTTGCCTTAAATGGAACCCATACACATGCATACATGTGTGTCTGTGTATATGTATGCATGTATGGGTATATGTATATACATATGCACGTGTGTATAGATATATACACATACGTACATGTTCATATATACGTATATATGTTTGTAAACACACACATGCATAATATCATTAAATTTTGGCTTAAATAATCCAAAGCAAGCTGGCTTGCAACATAAGTGATGATTCCATTCTTTTGTTGGTAGTGAGAAGTCAGGCCTATGTATAACTATTGTGATTGCAAATTAGCTTGTGGTGGCAAGTGGCTCTTGGCCTTCATGGATCAAAAAATGCCCAAGGAGACCATATTAATTAAAATAACAAGAGAAAAATAGGAAGGAAATAAACCATAACATATAGTAGCTGAGAATACTTGTTTATGAAAAAAATTCTATGGAATCTCAAAAATGATTCTAAAATTTTGATGTTCTTGCAATAGAGAATAGGTTGACAAGCTAGAGAAGTTATTATTTCCTGTTATGCCCTCCTTCCCCCTCCTCCATTACCCTAGTTATAGCCCCATTTTTCTTCAATGTAAATAAAGAAGAAAGTGTAAAAATCATAGCTTTAACTATATGAGCTAATGAAGTGGCTGCTGTGTGTATTGGGGAGAGTGTATGAATACTAACCACTTCTAATGTGCTTATGATTTGTTAATTATTTCATTTGTCATATATCTTTCATTTTAATATACAAACAGGGATAGGAAATAATGTAATAGTTTGAAAGTTGGAAGTGAGACTTTTGTAATTGCTAAATGTCTTGAAATATTGTCTCATTAGCTGAAGTCTGGAGAAAGTATTCTGTTTAATGATACAAGGTAGAAAAAGAGGAACGTTTTATATCTGTGTCTGAGATTTGGATGGCAAAATAAATCCTCTGACAATGTGTGATGTTTCTAATATAGGTTTGGTGTTTGAATTCATAATACCCCTGTAGCATAGGAACTAAGAGAAAATAAACTAAAATTTAAAATTATATTTCGGGGAGTGAAAATTATGAATGTGAAGAAGAAAGAAAGAAAAATTATTACAGAGAAAAACACAGTCAAACCAAGCTACACAGAATTCCCAATGAAAACACTGCTGTGAGTTGGATTACAAATAAATATAAAAAATACAGTAGGAAAACATTTACTTTTGCGTAAGATTTGCAGGTTATAGAGTTTTAGATGATAAAGCAAACTGTTAGAATCTATGAAATAAGTAGGTGTAAATAAGCAAAGACATTTAAAAAGTTAGGTCCACAATAAAGACAAAACATTATTGCAAAATAAATAGAAAAAAATTGAAAAGTTACTAATAAACACAAAATAAACTTCCAGAAGTGTGTGTGTGTGTGTGTGTGTGTGTGTGTGTGTGTGTGAAGCTATACAAAAATAAGCACTAATGCATTAACAGAAGTTATCTCTAGATAATGGACTATATGTTTTTATAGATGTATTTCTTTGTATACTTTTGTATGTTCTAATTTTACACAATCCAGTGCTTCTGTAATCGTAAAATCATATTAAAATGTACATTCAAGAGTATTTCATTTTCACGTGTTAAAAGTATAAAAAAAGTACCTGTAGGAAAAAAATAAATAGAACTAAAATATCAGAAGAAAAGTAACATATAAGACCAAAGAGAATTTAAGCATTCTAAGTAGTGATGGGCAGGAGCTAGAATATACCTGCTCATGAGAGCCAGTTTTTCACATCTCTTCTCAGCATTCAGAGAAATAACATTGGTGGCTTAAAATATGTAACAGTGGAAATGTTTACACCACATACTTATCAGGGCTTTAATTTGTTTATGTATGTATTTATTGCAATAACATAAAATGTGAGTTTTATAGATGGATTACCAGCAAATTTCTAGGGCAATAGCTTTTGGATTATTATTTTGGTAAAAAGGGCTAAAGATACAGATTTACCCAAAACTTAATTATGGTTCTAAAAGACCTAGAGTAAATACTAAGTTAAAGATTATATATATATGAATACATATAATCACATACATATTTACATATATTCTCTCTATATGTATATATATTCTAATTTATTGGAAGAAAAATACATTTGAAAAAAAATTCAGTCAACCCAAAGAAGAAAAGCGTGAAGTTAAATGAAGAAACAGAAAGTAAGTGAATTGTACTCAGTAAAATGGTAGTTTTGTTTCATAAATCACGATAAATATAAATGGACTAAACTGTCTCATTTTATAAATGAAGTTTCCACACTAGATAATAAAATAAAATTATAAAATGCAGCATTTATAATATTATAATATTTATAATAGAGGGACACAGATAGATGGATAATAAGTGTTACAAATTTTTACCAGCAAATATTAACAAGATGAGAGGTAACATCACTATATTTATAGCACCAAAATGGGCAATAGAAGAAAAACGCTACCTGAGACATATGGGATTATATCACAATGTAACATGCTTTGGTTACTGAAAAGGGATAATTCTTCTAAGTTCTCTACATCTGATAATATGTGCTCAAATATATATAAATCAAAAGTGAGCACAATTACAAGGAAAACTGATGTCCAATATCATACTATAAAAAAAAATACATATCTTAACAGATTTAGGCTGACAAGCAATCATTTGTGACAGAGTCATTCTTTTTAGATTGGCAGTACAAATAACTAATTAATGCACACAAAAATGCTAAAATACTAAATATAAAAGTGAGATGAAAGAACATCAATGGGATATTAATACTAATATCAAAAGTCTGGTGTGCCTATATTTTACCATGCAAAGTAAAAATCATTTTTGTGTTTAAAGAAGCATTTGTGAATTATGATTGAAAGAATGATTTACCAATAATTCATAACAATTATAAATTTGTATATACATCATGAAATAGTCTCAGAATACATCAAGCAAAATTTGAAAAAATATGAAATTATTTTTTAATTTATAATTATAGTGGGAGTTTTGAACCTATTCTCACCATAACTAATAGAGCAACAAAAAACTGATAGTCCGTGTACATCGAAATTAAGTAATCTGCTCTTGAATTATCTTTGAGTGAACAATGTAATCAAGATGAAAACTAAAAAAATCTTTTGAAATGAATGATAATAGTAACAAAATTTAACAAGACCTCTGCCATACAGTAAAGCAGTGCTAAGATGAAATAATTCATAGTATTAAATGCCTACATCAAAATGTCTGAGAGAGCTCAAAGAGACAAGCTAATGTGACACTTAAGGGAACTACAGAAACAAGAACAAAGTAAAACCAAACCCAGCAGAAGAAAAATAACAAGGAGCAGAACTGAATGAAATTGAAACCAAAAAAGGCAAAAGATAATTGAAACAAAAAGCTGGTTCTTTGATAAGACAAACAGAATTGATAGACCAACAATTAGCAACAACAAAAAATCCAAATAAGGAAAATAAGAAATGAAACTGAGATATTACATCCAATACCACAGAAATACAAAAGATCATTCAAAGCTACTATGAACACCTTTATGTGCCAAACTGAACAATCTGGAGGACATAGATAAATTTCTGAAAATATACAGCTCTCATAGATGAAACTGGGGAGAAATACAAACCCTTACCAGACTAATAACAAGCGGCAAGATTGAATCAGAAAAAAAAAAAAAAAAAAAAAAAAAAAAAAAATAGACAACAAAAAAAGTCCAGGACCAGATGAGTTAACAGCTGAATTCTATTAGACATTCAAAGAAGAATCGGTATTAACCTACTGAAGCTATTTAGGATTGTCATATTCTCCTAAAGGACTAGTCTTTTATCATTATACAATGTCCT
>NW_016812293.1:512586-516273 GCF_001698545.2 Rhinopithecus bieti | reverse complement strand
AAAAAAAAAAAAAAAAAAAAAAAAAAAAAAAATAGACAACAAAAAAAGTCCAGGACCAGATGAGTTAACAGCTGAATTCTATTAGACATTCAAAGAAGAATCGGTATTAACCTACTGAAGCTATTTAGGATTGTCATATTCTCCTAAAGGACTAGTCTTTTATCATTATACAATGTCCTTCTTTGTCTTTTCTTTTTTTTTTTTTTTTTTTTTGAGACGGAGTCTCGCTCTGCCGCCCAGGCTGGAGTGCAGTGGCCGGATCTCAGCTCACCGCAGACTGCAGGCTCCGCCTCCCGGGTTTACGCCATTCTCCTGCCTCAGCCTCCCAAGTAGCTGGGACTACAGGCGCCCGCCACGTGGCCCAGCTAGTTTTTTGTATTTTTTAGTAGAGACGGGGTTTCACCCTGTTAGCCAGGATGGTCTCGATCTCCTGACCTCATGATCTGCCCGTCTCGGCCTCCCAAAGTGCTGGGATTACAGGCTTGAGCCACCGCGCCCGGCCCCTTCTTTGTCTTTTTTAACTGCTGTTGTTTTAAAGTCCTTTTCGTCTGATATACGAATAGCTACTTCTGCTCCATTTTAGTGTCCTTTGCATGGAATTTTTTTCCACACCTATACCTTAAGTTTATATGAGTCCTTATGTGTTAGGTGAATCTCTTAAAGAAACCAGATACTTGGTTGGTGAATGCTTATCCATTCTGCCATTCTGTATCTTTTATGTGGAGCATTTAGGCCATTCACACTCATTGTTACTATTCACATGTGAGGTACTATTATATTCATTTAACTATTTGTTGCCCGAATATCTTGTGTTTCTTTTTCTTCCATTGTGTTATTGTTTTATAGGCTGTGTAAGATTTATGTTTTAAGGAGGTTCTATTCTGATGTATTTTGAGGGTTTTTTTTTTTTTCAAGATTTAGAACTCTTTTTAACAGTTCTTTTATTGCTTACTTGGTAGTGACAAATTCAGCATTTGCTTAAAAAAGACTGTATCTTTCCTTGATTTTTGAAGCTTAGTTTTCCTGGTTAGCAAATTCTTAGCTGATAATTGTTTTGTTTAAGGAGGCTTAAGATAGGAGCTTAATTTGTTATATCTTGTAGGATTTCTGCTGAGAAATCTGCTGTTAATTTGATAGGTTTTCCTTTATAGGTTACCTAATACTCTTGCCTCACAGCTCTTAAGATTCTTCCCTTTATCTTGATTTTAGATATCCTGATGACCATGTGCCTAGGTGGTAATCTTTTTGTGATGAATTTCCCAAGTGTTCTTTCAGCTTCTTATATTTGAATGTTTAGATCTCTAGCAAGACCCGGAAAGCTTTCCTCTCTTATTCTCTGAAACACGTTTTTCAAACTTTTAGATTACTCTTCTTTCTTGGGAACACCAATTCTTCTTAGGTTTGGTCATTCAACGTATCCCCAAACTTCTTGGAAGCTTTGTTCATTTTTTTGATTCTTTTTTCTTTTTCTTTGTTGGATTGTGTTAATACAAAGGCCTTGTCATTTATCTCTGAAGTTCTTTCTACTTGTTTGATTATATTACTGACACTTCCTAGTGTATTTTGTGCTTCTCTAAGTGTGCCTTTCATTTGCAGAAGTTGTTTTTTTTATTTATATTATCTATTTCTCTGTGTATTTTTCCATTTATATCCTGCGTTACTTTTTACATTTCTTTATGTTGGATTTTAATAATTGACCTTCTGAGTTCTTTTCCAGGCAAATTATAGACTTTTTTGTGCTTTGGATCCATTGCTGGTGAACTAGTGTGATCTTTTGAGGGTGTTTAAGAACCTTGTTTTGTCATATTGCCAGAATAGTTTTTCTGGTTTTATTTTATTTGAGTAGACTATGTCAGAGGAAAGATGTGGGGCTTAAGCACTCTTGTTCAGATTTTTCAGTCCAATGGGGTGCTCCATTAATGTGTTCTCTTCTTTCTCCTAGGGATGAGGCTTTCTAAGAGACAGACTGCAATGATTTTTATTGGTCTTTTCGATCCACTCACCCAGCGGAGCTACCGGGTTCTGTGCTGGTCCTGGGGAGTGTTTGCAGAGTCCTGTCATGTGATCCATCTTCATGTCTCTCAGCTAGGGGTACCAGAACATGCTCTGATGGAGGTAGCAGGGGAATGAAGTGGACTTTGTGAGGGTCCTTGATTGCAGTTTTGCTTAGTGCACTAGTTTTATGGAATGCTGGTTGTGCTGGCAATGAAGTTATCACATGGATAGACTCAGAATCTCTAGTTAAATAGCATATTACAGATGGTGGAATTCACTGTTGCTTTCTTTTTTTCTTGGAGCACCACTATTCTTCTTTCAGTTGCTGTAATGGCTTGATTTGGTTGGCCTCCAGTGCAGAGATGGCACTTTGAAGAGAGCATCAGCTGCAGTAGTATGGGGAGATACAAGTTTGTTCTAAGATCACCTGGATAAGTATTTGGTTTTCTCAGGTGGTGAGCAGGGTCGTAGATCTTCCATGAGATTATGTTTTTGCCTTCAGTTACCAGGGTAGGTGGAGAAAGCCATCAGGTTTAACCAGGGTTAGGAGTGTCTGAGCTCAGACTCTCCTTGAATGGGGCTTTCTGTTGCCACTGTGGGGGCTCAGGGTTGGTTCTCAGGCCAATGGAATTATGTTTGCAGCGGGGGATTATGGCTCCCTCTACTGCATCATCCACATCACCAGGGAATTTGGGAAAAACCAGCAGTGACAGGTCTCACCCAGCTCCCATCCAGGCAACAAGGTCAGTCTCACTCTCACAATGTTCCACCAACAGCATCAAATTTATTTACAGACAGCTGGTGAGAAGGGCTGAGACCTTGCCCCAGGCCACATGTCTCCCCACTGAGAAAGCAAGCAGGACTTTCAGGCCCCACCTGCCACAGGTTCTGTGTTCATATCTGCACTTCCTATTTGCCTCCTCCCAGACCCTGCCCAGAAAAATTCATGCTTGGTCGAATTTGTTACTACATTCAAGTGAAAGTTTCTATCTCCCTGTGGGCCTTCCCCCATTCCACTAGTAGCCCTCCCCAAGGACCCCTGTGAGATAAAGTCAGAAATGGCTTCTTGAACTTTCCTGCTAACTGGAAGTGCCTACTCTTCCCATTGCTGCTGCTTCTTTTATATTGTACTCAGCTCTCTGAATTCATTCCAGTTCTAGGTAAATTCTTCTTCCATCATCTAGATTTTCAAGTTCTCCAAAGGCAATGTGTTTGGAGGTGGACTTTTTCCCTCTCACACTTTGGGCACTTCCAGTTTTTCAGCTGTCACGTGGAGTTTGCAGTGGCAAGCCACTTCTTTCAAAGGGTCCATGTATTCCTTCAGATGTCCTGGTATGTTCCTGCAGTAGTTCTTGGAGCAAAAGTTAACAAAGTGAGTCTTCACACAATGTTCTGTCCATCACAGTGAGACCTGCAAGTTAGTCCTGCCTCTTATTCGTCAATTTTTTTTTTCCCCAGACCGTGTTTTCTAATAGCATCTTCTGTGGCACTATTATTGCACCAGGGATGACAGATACAATAGAGGGCACTTTTTTCATGGTTATTTATTATTTAAAAATAATCTGCACAATTATTATAATATTATATAGATAATATATATAATGTTAGTAGTTAAAATATATATTATATATAACACATATATACTATTACATATTTAATATATTATTTTTAAATAATCCACACAATGATAAT
>NW_016812293.1:491988-512065 GCF_001698545.2 Rhinopithecus bieti | reverse complement strand
ATGTTATATATGATATGTAGAATATATAATATAATTACATATAATATATAGTAATATATATTTATGCATAATATTCATACATATAATAAATATATTTTAATGCTTTATATATATAATTATATTGCAGACTTGTGGTTTGAATCATGAAAATCATTAAGTTTAATCTGAATATGCATCTTATATTCTTTACCTTCTTCCATTATGTAGGACCCAGTAAATCTCATCTCTACTGATTACCCGAATGTAGCCAGCACCTTTGAGGCCTTTTATTAGTTGCCAGAATTTCATTTGTACTCATCACACAGAATCGACCCAGCAGGGGTTACACTATTGAAAATATATTGGTTGCTAAAGTCCAGATAGTTAAAATTATGCTATCATCAAAAATAGGAAAGATTTGGGAAAAAATAAAAATTATAATTTCTTTGTCAAGTTGTAGAGCGGTTACTTCTTAAAGGAACCAGATTTGCATTCTGAATCATCTTCAATCATAGGCAATGTTGCTTCAAAGTCTTCACCTACTGAAGCTGATTATTTTATGCAGCCTTATAAAGTTTTCTAACCTGCCCTAACTTGCTTAATTTCTAATATCTTTTGCAATTACTCTTTCTCATGTTTCAATTTCCACAGAGCTCAATGAGTCACTTGTAAAAACTGCCTAGTCTGCACTGGAAGAAAATATTTTTTCTAGCTTTGTCTTCTAGACATTTTTGCAAATGTGAAACATACATATGTAATCAACCACACATACACATGCACATACACACACAGACACAATTATTTCTTCCTTGCCTCAACAAATATTTGCTAAGCATTTCTTATGTGAGAGTTTCTGCTCTAGGTTCTGAGAATTTGCTCAGAATGCAACAAAACAATTCCCTAAGCAAATACATTTATAATATATCATGTAGGTGAAATTCTACGAAGAGTATAATTTGTTGAGATGCCAGTATTAGCCAATCAAGCCACAAGATTCACAATTAAATTTGAATTTCAGAAAATGCTAAATTTTAGTATAAGAAGGTCCCATGCCATATAAACCTACCATAAAACACTTGGAAATTATACCAAACATTTAATATAAAATATTTATTGGTTATATGAACTTCAAATTAAACTAGGTGTCCTCTATCTTTGATCTGTAGTGCAATTATAGAGCAATAGAAGGTTCTGTTTAGGAAGACAAGTCTGAAGATGTGACAACTGAGCAGAAACCTAGTGAAGTGAGAGACAATGTACAAACCTTTTTGGGAGAGTAATCTAAACAGAGTAAACAATATATGTAAAGTTCCTCAAATGGAAAGTCATGGTTGTATTTGAGAAAAAAAAAAAAAAAAAAAAAAAAAAAAAAAAAAAAAAAAAAAAAAAAAAAAAAAAAAAAAACATAGCCAGCATAGCTAGAGTGTAGGGAATAAGTGGGAGGGGTGTCCTTAAATAGGCCCTGACCATCTCCTTTGCTTTTTATTCTAGGTTTTATTGGTATCTCTTAGATTGTTGCAACAGAAAAGTTATACTATTACCTTGGTTTTTATATGAATAATGGAGACAAATTGGAAGGTTATTACAATTACCTAAGTAAAAATTTGGCAGATTGTGCTAATGTGGTGCTGATGGAGGAGGTGAGATATTGTACCCAGAAAATATTCTGCTAGTGTTTTTCATAGGATTGTATTATCTTGGGTATAACCCAAAAAGAAAGAATCATTGATAGCCCCATATATTGACATGAGCAAAGCAGAAAGGTGGTTCTTTTACTGAGATGAGAAAAAGTGGTGAGAGACCCATATCTTTTTGAACATTGTCAATTCTACATGATCTCCTGAATGAAGCAACATTAATTGAGATGTTTCTCTTTTTATAGTATTGAGAAAGCATAATGCGAGAGTATATTTTGAAATCTGGCATGAGAATAAAGAAAAAGAGTTTATTATCTTCAGATCCTGCTTGCTCCTCCTAACCTTAAGAGCAATGAAGCAGTTGGAAAGTAGTTGTTAAGATTTATTTACATGTCTATTTCCCCTCTAACTTTTGAGTTCCAGGAGTAAAGGGTCATAATTTTCTGGCTTGTTGTCTTCATTATTTAGCAAAATACCTAGCACATTCCATTAGTTTGAATAATAGAAAATTGCCATTTCTATATGTCAAAAATGAAAAAATATCAGGCATTTCTTGTGGCTAACTTAATATGAACTCAATTCATGTTTGCTCTAGAAATAAATTGTGTGACTGAAAGAGTTTGAAAACACTCAGACTTCAAATTCACACTATAGGAATTGCCTTACAATTAAATCAGTGCTTATTTTTCGAAATGTATTATGGAATATTATAATTAAATTAATAAATCTCATTAGAGACTGATTTATGTGGTTACAATCACTGGGTAATCTTTTTGTAGTATATTTTAAGTTATAAAAGTAAAGAACAAGAGAATATCTTTCAAACCTTTGATGGTGACTCTACTCGAATTTTTTTTTTCATCGAATGTCATGAATATAAATGGAAGCAAAGCTTAGTAGAAACTCTTTGTGGCTTTATCCATGATATGAAACTAATTAGCTATTCTACAGATTAAGGATTATACACATTTTGGAATGTATACACATTGGAATGTATACACCATATACTCTAGGCAAAGCAGATAAGCCATGTGTAAGAGTACAGAACTCAGATTTATGTCAGTCTGTTTTTCCTGTGTGACAAGATTTCAAATAATTTGCGTGTCCTCATCTCTAAATCTAGATTCCTAACTTCCTTGGATACTGAGAACTATATGAGCCTTTTGATCATTATGACCCCTAGCAGCGGAAATATAAACTCTGACTCCCCTACTAGCCTCTCATGTGATGCCAGCTATGATATGCCCATGAAGAGACACAAAAAGAATACAGGAAGTGGGGCCAAGGTGGCAGGCTAGAGGCAGCTATAGTGCATGGCTCTCACGGAGAGAAATGAAAGGGACAAGTAAATATAACACCTTCAACTGAAACATCCAGGTATTTGCATTCAACTTATCAGGAAAACACCTCGACCCACAGAAAACAGAGAAAAGCAGAGCAGGGTGATTGCCCATCTAGGAGTGACAGGGAGCCAAGAAAACCTCCACCTGCCCAAAGAAGTGGTGAGTGAATGGGCAACCCCAGGAAACCACACTTCTCCCATGGATCTTTGCAACCCTCAGGTCAGGAGATTCCCTCATGAACCCACTTTACCAGGGCCTTGGTCTGTCACGTAGAGCTGCATGTACTCTGAGCAGAGCAACTGCTCAGGCATGCACAGAGATCCAGGAGCTTTATACACTCTGGCTCTAGGATCCCAGAAAAAGGTAACTGCAACTCAGGTAGGGCAAGGGGTTGGACCTCCGTACATACCCCTTGGAAAGGAGTTGAATTCAGGGGGACAAGCAGCATCAATCTGCAAGCCCCACTTTCACAGTTCCTAACAGGATAAAATCCGCTGTCTTAGAATTCCAGCTAGTTCCCAGCAACAGGGCTGCACCTACCTGAGACTAGACAGAGCACTCAGCGGGAGGGGCAGACTACCATCATTGCTGTTTGGGTGACACAGCCATTCCAGCCTAAGCTGACCCAGGGCAGTAACAGCACCCCAGCATGGCACATGCTCTAAAATACATGGCCAGGCTACTTCCTTATGGGTCCCCAATCTGTTTCTCTTCACAGAGCACTTTCCAACTAGGGTCTCCAGTCACTCCTGTGGATATTCTCTGGCCAACAGAGGTTTGAAATCTTCCTGGGGCAGAGTCTATAGAAGGAGTGTTGGGCCACCATCTTTACTGTTTTGGCAACTTAACCATTCTAACCTACAGTCTTTGGAGATCCCAAGCTGACCTGTGCTGTCCTGGGGTACCAACAGGGGAAGCAGTACCCAAGCACAGCACAGCTGCTCTGTGAATGTGTGACTAGACTGATTCTTTAAACAGGTCTCCAGTCCTGTTTCTACTGATTGGGTCAGATCTCCCAGCTGGAGTCTCCAGTCACCTCCTATAGGTGTGTTTGGGAAAACAACAAGTTCCTACCACCCTGGGACAGAGCTCCCAGAGGAAGGGACAGGCTACCATCTATGTTCTTTTGCAGGCTTCACTAGTGATAACTCCAGGTACTAGAAAACCTAAGGTGACTAGGGACTGAAGTAGACTCCAAGCAAATAACAGCAGCCCTATAGACAAGTGACTAGACTCTTACAAGAAAAAAAAAAAAAACAAAAAACAAATCCAAAGGTTAGCAACTTCAAAGACTGAAGGTAGATAAACCCACCAAAATGAAAAAGAAAGACTGCAAGAATGCTAAAAACTCAAAAAGCCAGAGTGCCCTCTTTCCTCCAAATGACTGCATTACCTCTCCAGCAAGTATTCAGAACTGGGCGGAGACTGACATAGTTAAAATGACAGGAGTGGACTTCAGAATGAGGATAAAATTGATCTTCACTGAGATAAAGGAGCATGTTCTAACTCAATGCAAGCAAGCTAAAACGCATGATAAAATATTGCAGGAGCTGACAGACAAATAGCCAGTGTAGAAAAGAGCATAACCAACTTGATAGAGCTGAAAAACACAATACAAGAAGGTCGTAATGTAATAAGAAGTATTAATAGCAGAATAGATCAAGTGGAGAAAAGAATCTTGGAGCTTGAAGACTCTCTTTCTGAAATAAGACAGCCAGAAAAGAATAGAGAAAAAAGAATTTAAAAGAATGAATAAAGCCTCTGAGAAATACGTGATTATGTAAAGAGACTGAATATGTGACTGATTGTTGTACCTGAAAGAGATGGAAAGAATGGAACCAATCTGGAAAACATATTTCAGAATACCATCTATGAGAACTTCCCCAACCTAGCTAGACAGGTCAACATTCACATTCAGGAAATGCAGAGAACTCCAGTAAGATACTCCACAAGAAGATCATCCCCAGGACACATTATCGTCAGATTATCTGAGGTTGAAATTAAAAAAAAAATAAAATAAAATAAGGGCAGCCAGAGAGAAAGGCCAGGTCACCTACAAAGGGAAGCTCATTGGACTAACAATAGAATTCTCAGCAGAAACCCTGCAAGCAAACCAGAAGAGATTGGAGCACAATATTTAACATTCTTAAAGAAAATAATTTTCAACCCAGAATTTCATATCCAGCCAAAATAAGCTTCATAAAAGAAGAAATAAGATCCTTTCCAGACAAGGAAATGTTGAGGAGTTTGTAACCATCAGCCTGCCTTATAAGAGCTTCTGAAAGAAGCACTAAATATGGAAAGAAATAACCATTACCAGCCAATATAAAAACACACTGAAGTACATGGGCCAATGACACTATGAAACAACCACATAAACAAGTCTGCAAAATAACCAGCTAGCATCATGATGACAGGATAAAATCCACACATAACAATACTAATTGTGAATGTAAATGGGCTACTTGCCCTAATTAAAAGACACAGAATGGCAAGCTAGATAAAAGATCCAATGCTATGCTATCTTCAAGACACCTATCTCACATGCAATGACACACGTAGGCTCAAAATAAAGGGACAGAGAAAAATTTACCAAGTAAATGAAAAACAAAAAAAGCAGGGGTTGCCAACTTAGTTTCTGGCAAAACAGACTTTAACCCAACAAATATTTAAAAGATAAAGTCATTACATAATAGTAAGGGGTTCAACTAAACAAAAAGAGTTAACTATCCTAAATATATATGTACCTAATACAGGAGCCCCCACATTCATAAAACAAGTTATTAGAGACCTTCAAAGAAACTTAGACTCCCACACAATAATAGGGAGATTTTAACAACCCACTGACAATATTAGACAAATCATCAAGACAGATAATTAACAAAGGTATTCAGTACTGGAACTCGTCTCTGGATCAAATGGACCTGATAGATATCTACAGAACTCTCCACCCAAAACCAACAGAATATACATTCTTCTCATCACCACATGACCCATACTCTAAAATTGATTACATAATCAGTTAAGCAAATGAAAAATAACTAAAATTTTAACATACAGTTTCTCAGACCACAGTACAATCTAATTAGAAATTAACGCTAAGAAATTCACTCAAAACCATACAATCACGTGGAAATTCAATAACCCATCCTGTATGACTTTTAGGTAAGTAATGAAATTAAGGCAGAATTTGAAAAGTTATTTGAATCTAATGAGAACAAAGATACAGTGTACCATAATCTCTGGAACATAGCTAAGGCAGTGATAAGAGTGAAATTTATAGTACTAAATGCCCACATTAAAAAGCTGGGAAGATCTCAAGTTAACAACCTAAATGTAACAACTAAAAGAACTAGAGAACCAAGAGCAAACAAATCCCAAAGCTAGCAGAAGACAAGAAATCACCAAAATCAGATCTAAACTGAAAGAGACAGAAACACACAAAACCATTAAAAAGATCAATGAAACTGAGGGCTAGTTTTTGAAAAAAATAATAAAATAGACCACTAACTACACTAATAAGGAAGAAAAGAGAAGATTCAAATAAACACAATCAGAAATGATAAGGGGAGTATTACCACTGACACTGCAGAAACACAAACAACCATCAGAGAATGTTATAAACACCTCTATGCATATAAACTAGAAAATCTGGAACATATGGATAGATTCCTGGACACATAACAACTGCCCAAGACTGAACCAGAAAGAAACTGAATTCCTGAAGAGACCACTAATGAGTTCTGAAATTGAGGCAGTAGTAAATAGCCTACCAACCAATAAAAGCCCAGGACCAGATGGATTCACAGCTGAATTCTATCACATGCACAATGAAAATTTAGTACCACTCCTACTAAAACTATTTCAAAAAAACTGAATAGGAAGGACTCCTCCTTAACTCAGTCTATGTGGCCCACATCATCCTGATACCAAAACTTGGCTGAGATACAAAAAACACAAAAAAAGGATACTTCAGGACAATATCCTTGATGAACATTGATGCAAAAATCCTCAATAAAACACTGGCAAACTGAATCCAGCAGCACATCAAAAATTTTATCCACCATGATCAAGTAGGTTTCATTCTTGGGATGTAAAGTTGGTTCAACATACACGAATCAATAAATGTAACTCATCACACACACACACACACACAAACTAAAGATAAAAAACACATGATTATCTCAATAGATGCAGAAAAGACTGTTGAAAAAATTCAACAGCCTTTTTAAAACTCTCAATAAACTAGGCATCGAAAGAACATAAATCAAAATAATAAAAGTTATCTGCGACAAACCCACAGCCAACAAACCCACAGCCATTTTTGCTGAATGAACAAAAACTAGAAGCATCCCTGTTGAAAACAGCAAAATCAAGGATCCCCTCTCTCATCATTTATATTTAACATAGTATTGGAAGTTCTGGCCAGACCAATCAGGCAAGAGAAAGAAATGAAGGGCATTCAAATGGGAAGAGAGGAAGTCAATCTATTTGTTTGCAGATGACGTCATCTTATATCTAGAAAACTCCATTGTCTCAGCGCAAAATCTTCTTAAACTCATAAACAACATCATCAAAGTCTCAGGATACAAAATAAATGTCCAAAAGTTGCTAGCATTTGTATGCATTGACGACAGTCAAACGAAGAGCCAAATCTTAAATTAACTCCCATTTATAACTGCCACACACACAAAATAAAATATCTAAGAATAAGACTAACGAGGGAAGTAAAAGATCTCTACAAGAAGGACTACTGATACAGGAGTTAAGAGGAAATCATTTAGGCAGATAGTAAGGGTATGAGAGTCCTCGGTAAGGCTTTTCTTTTTAATAAAAAGCAAGCCAAAATCATTTTCTAACAAAGAGCAGCCTGTAAAGTCAAGCTACGGACATAGACAAGCAAGCTGGGAACTTGCATAGGTGAATGCCGGCAGGAACTAGAGACTAGAGATGTTGAAGTTGGTGGCTCCATCTTCCCTTCTCTGCCAGCCATGTGAAAAGTAAGAAGCAGACAAGATGGCACAGATCAACTGGAAAGCCCATTTGCATAATAAGATTAGGGTGGAGTGGCCAACCTTTCCTGCGTGCTATGTAAACGTCATACCTGATGTGACCAATCTGTGAGCCCTACGTAAATCAGACACTGCCTCCTCAAACCAGACTATAAAATACAGTGCATCCACTGTCAGCTTATCCTTTCTGCGAGAAGCAGCTCTCTCTCTAATTTTATTATAATTATAATTGAATTTTTATTATAATTATTTTTCTCTTCTGATGATTACTCCGATGATGATAAATTATCATCTTTCTCTTGATGAAATCTCTTATGAATGGTGATTTTGGTGTTAATCTAGGAACTGTTTCCCTACTCTTAAACTCTGAAGATCTTCTCTTAGGTTTGTTTTCTAAAAATTATACCATTTTACCTTTTATATTTAAATCTATGATTCATTTTAGTCAATTTTGTAAAAGTTGTGAGATTCAATGCAGTCTTTTGATGGTGGATATGTAATTTTTCTAACAATCTTTGCTAAGATTACCTTTGCTTCATCAAATTATTTTTGTATTTTTGTCAAAAGTCAGTTGGACATATTTCTATGGGTCTGTATCTCGGTTCAATATTCTGTTCCACTGACTCATATATGTATCCTTTTGCTATTACTACACTGTATTAATTACTATGTTTTAATCTTCAGTGTTGGGTAGGGTGATTTATTTTACTTTCTTCTTTTTTTTACAAGATAGCTTTAGCTGTCCTAGGACTTATGCTTCAGGATATATATTTTAGAATGCATTTCAATTCCTAAAAAAAAAAAAAAGATGGAATTTTGACAAAAAGTGCACTAAACCTATAAATCAATTTGGTAAGAATTGACAACTTTGTAATATTGTGCCTTCTAATCCATGCATATGGTGTGTTACTTGAATTATTTAGGATTTCTTTGATCTCTTTCATCAGAATTTTGTAATTTTCAGGATACAGATCCTGTCCATATTTTTTTTAGAATTGTGCCAAAGTAATTTTCTTTAGAGAAACTGTTAATTGTATTGTTTTTAATTTTGGTTTTTATTTGCTTGTAATAAAAGTTTGATTGTTAAGTGTATTGATCTTGTTATTGTGACCGAGTTAAACTTACTTATTAGTACTGAGATACTTGCTTTTGTTTTTGTAGATTCCATAAGATTTTCTATGTAGACAATAAGTGACATCTGGAAATAGAGATCATTGCTATGTGTTTCTTTATAATATATATGTTTTTTATTTATTTTTCTTGGCTTATTGTACTAACTAGAAATCCTAGTATTATTTTGATAAGAGTGGTGAGAACAGACATTCTTACCTTATTCTTGATCTTAGGGAGTAAGCATTTAGCTTTTTACTTTTAAGTATGATTTTAGTTGTAGATTTTACAAAACACTTTTACCAAGTTGAGATCATCACCTATGTTCCTAACTTACTAAAAGTTTTATCATGAGTGTTAGATTTTATGAAATGCTTTTCTGAATTAATTAATATGGTCATAAGATTTTTCTTCTTTAGCCTGATGTAAATTACAATGATTGATCTTTGAATGCTGAACTTGACATGCATACTTGAAATAAATTATTCTTGGTCATAAAGTACAATTCTTTTTATATATTATGAAAATTAGTTTGCTATTTTTTAAATGTCATTTTTTTATTCAAGTTTTGTTCTAGTTCCAAAGGTTTATAAAACATATGATTGTGTTTTGTCTGAATATTTTCATTCAATTAAAATGCATTAATGTCCTGAGTTTTATAATTTGAATGTGTTTTTTTATATCTGTAAGCCACATTTTAGACTGAAGTTCCGGTTTATATTTCTATGGCACTTTTTATTTTGAAATATAAAACATTGTTTTACCTCATGTCTGAAATTAAGTAATTAAATATATTTTTTTGATCCACTGCCTTTTGATTGTTCCTTTCTCCACTTCCTTCCCTTTCCTCTTTCCGCATGCCCTCCTTGCCTTATGACTTAAGTTATTTCTATCATTCAAATTACATTTGATAATTGAAGCATATGTAAAATTATAGCATGTAAGGCTCAGAGCACATGTGAGATCATATCAAGAGTAAGTAGGAAGTAAAACAAGGCCATAGCAATTTAAAACATATCAAGAGAAAAATGTGCTTGCTTTTACAAAATATATATATATTTTATTTTACAAGTCTGTTTCCATTTTCAGATTGCTGTCAACAGGATGGCCCAGAGACAGTAAGTGAATATATGAGAAAATATATGAGAAGAGACAAAAAGGCATAAAGATATTAATAGGCCAGACATAAAATATATCTTCTTCTTCAGCCTCACGTGGGCTACAGTCAGTCTGCTATAACTTAGGGATCAGATGAAAGGTACAGAGTTATCAATCTTGTTTTTAAAGTACTTTTACTTGCTCCAAGAAGTTCTGGCATCCATTCTTCAGTGAAGACTAAATATGTGACAAGTGTGAACTTTAAAAGCAAAACATTTTCAAGTTTTCAAGTGTATTAAAAATGTCTGAACAAATTCTAAAAGTTCAGCTTTAGATAACTCAAAATGACTTAATGAATTTTTACTAACCTTTCCAAATATTGTACCTCAAAGCTGAGAGGAGGAATGAAAAATTTTGGCTTAAAGGGTAATATTTCAAGAAAAGTATAAATGCTTGAAAGTAAGGGCTGTAAAATGTGTGTATAAATGTTTTTTTCAAACATAGCTACAGTTGTCTTTCCAGAAGTATTTGTTAATTAATTGAATCCAAAACTATTAAACTTTTTTTTACATAAACATGGAATTTGTTTTTATATTGACACTTTATAAATGGTTTATTAACTGTTTAATCAGATATCTCAATAAAAGATGGATGGGGATCAATGTAGTAATTTGTACTGTAATTAAATATTAATATTAGCTATAAATAGAATATTTGTTAAGAATAGTGTGATTATTACTATGTATAATTTTATATTATATAAATAATAGTATATAAAAATTGCAGTCATGTGCCACAGAGTGATGTTTCAGTTGATGATGGATTACATAAGTAACAACAGTCCCATATGATATAATGGAGCCCAAAAACTTGTTTGGCCTAGTGACATCATAGCCATTGTAACATCATAGAGCAATTACTTAATTTTTGTATACATTTAAGTGTAGTCTGAGTGTACAATGCTTACAAAGTCTACAAAAGTATACAGTAGTGTCTTAGGCCTTTGCATTCATTCACCACTTAGCCACCAAGAGCAATTTTCAGCTTTGCAAATTTCATTCATGGTAAGTGCTCCATACAGGTGTACCATTTTTAAAAATCACTGATACCATATTTTACTCTACTCGTTTTATGTTTACATAGGTTTAGATACACAAATACTGATAGCAGCAGTGACCAATCTGGAGCAGCCACTGCGAATATGCGAGCTGCAGTGGGGGAGGCACAGTCAGGCTTGCATGTTCCTCAGAGTCATAGGGAGCTGGGAACAGGCAAGAATCCTGCCCCCTACCAAATTGGCAGGGCAAGATTCCCATGCTCCTGGGCACAGCCACAGCCACCCAGCTTCAGCTCCAGACCCCAGCATCCCCACACTCTCAGTGGCCCAGGAAGCCCCTTGCCCTTGCCACAGGCTGGAAAGTGCCTGCTGCTACTCCCTGGCCTCTTCCTGCCCCAAGCGCCCACTCTGATTTCAAAGCAAAGTTGTGGCTGAGCCCAGGAGCATGCGGCCCTGGCTGGTTATGCATGTGTTCAGGGCAGCCCCGACATGCCAGCCCCCTGCCGCCTCGGCCTCCTCCAGACTTTGGGTGTTAACAAATATGGGAGGGAAACCGAGGTGGGGGGGTGAGGGTGTCTTGGCATGGGCCTGCAGGCGCCCCTTGGAACAAACAGCCTGGGTGCCTGGATGGCATATTGATTGCGGCAGGAGGCAGACAGGTTTCTGAGCAGAAAGGGGCAGGTTCCAGGTGAAACCTCACCTTTAATCCAGGGACGGCTTGAAGCCTAGGGGCAGGCTGGGCTACCAGTTCTGGGTGGAGTCCATGGCCTGGAGCTAGAACTTATGGTGCTTCATGTCCCCCTTCCGCCCATGGACCAATCAGCATGTGCTTCCTCCCTTCTGAGCCCATAACTGTGGACTCAGCCAAAATTGGATAAATGTCAGGACTACCAGCTGTATGAAGGAGCTACCCACCACAGGTCTCCTCTCTGCTGAGAGCTGGATACTTGTCAGGATGATGTGCCTGTGGAAAGGAGCTACCCACTATGGGTCTCTTGAGAGCTGTCCTGACACTCAGTGAAGCTCCTCTCTGCCTTGCTTACCCTCCAGTTGTCCACATACCTCATCCTTCCTGGACACGTGACCAAAACTCAAGACCTGCCAAATGGCAAGACTGAAAGAGCTTGGACAACAAGAAGGAGAGAAGAGCTACAGCTCTACTGGGCACCCAGACATTGGGGCTCCCCGTGGCAGGGCTGTGACGTGCTGTAACACAGTCTTTGGGACTTGCAGTTCCTGGAGTCTTTGAGCTTTTGGGCGTCATTTTGTTTCCCTTGTTCAGATGCTAGTGCCTGCAGCGAAAGCTGCTTGTAGTATGTCTGGTCCATTGCAGCTTCGCATGAAGCTAGTGCCTGTGCTGGCGCCCCTGGTGCTGCCTGTCCCACCAAAGCTGGACTCCCTGGCTGTGTGCATTGGCCGCACCCCATGCTTGCTTGCTCACACACCCCTCACCACTCTGCACCTGGCTCGCCTTTTACTGGCATAGGATCCAGGCCAGTAGCACAAGTCAAACACAGCTTGTTGGGCCCAGTGTGTGGAACAAGACCAGTGAGCGCAAGCAAAACGCAAGCAGGGGTGCCGTCAGCCACAGGTTGTAAAACAATTAGAAAATTAAAACATGCAATATTTTTGTTTCATTGAAATATTTTTTGTATTTATATAGTCCCTATCTTCAAAGCCTCAAGTAACCGAAGAAAATTAAATAAATGCCAGGTCTATCTAATTTAAAATGAGTTCAATACTGATTAAACATTGTAATTCCATTAAAAATTCTAACTAGTCAAATACTTCATTTAATGACAACTACAAATTTGGTAACACAATTAGAAATATCTATTTAATTTATCCAAGTTCCTTACTTGGATGCCGAGACCAGCTCCGTCGGGGAGACCCTAACACAGCGGCGCTAGAGGAATTAAAGAAACATACACAGAAATATAGCGGTGTGGAGTTGGAAATCAGGGGTCTCACAACCTTCAGAGCTGAGAGCCTCGAACAGAGATTTACCCACGTATTTATTGACAGCAAGCCAGTGATAAGCACTGTTTCTGTAGATTACAGATTAACTAAAAGTATTCCTTACTGGAAACAAAGGGTTGGGCCTAAATAAAGGGATGGACTCTGGCTAGTCATCTGCAGCAGAAGCATATTCTTAAGGTACAGATCATCAAGCTATTGTTTGTGATTTAAGAACGCCTTTAAGCGGTTTTCCGCCCTGGGTGGGCCTGGTGTGCCTTGCCCTCATTTCTGTAAACCCACAGCCTTCTAGTGTGGGTGTCATGGCCATCACGAACATGTCACAGTGCTGCAGAGATTTTGCTTATGGCGAGTTTTTGGACCAGTTTATGGCCAGATTTTGGAGGCCTATTCCCAACACTTGGAGATCAAATTTTAGATTTTGATTTACATAACACTGGAGAAAAGATTCATTGCTATCTACTCTCCAGTCCCAGTCCTTCCACCTTAGTCCTGACCAACTTCTGAAATTTTGATAACCTTAAGATCAAACTTTCTGTCTTTAGACTATTCATGAATCATCTTTTAAACACTATTAATGTAGCTCTTTTAATTATGAGCCAACACTTACTGAATCTAGCAGCTATAATTTGCATTTTACTTAGCCAGTGATGTGCTGGAGCTAGCCCTAACTGAGTCATAAGGGATGACTTTGACATTTTTTTCCCCCATTTTCCTATTTGGTGGCATGAAAGTGAGAACTTGAAATTGGTCATGCTGAGGAAATTAACACCACAGACATCAGCAAATAGTACAAAACTGAGATTTTTTGCCCACTCTCTGGTGAACTAACTGCTAAATATTTACTGTCACATCATTGCTTATAGCGCTTGATAAACTGATCCTACCACATTCACATCTAAAGGTGAAGATAATTTAGGATTTTGGTATGTATTGTAATTTCTTTATTCTTTGTGACTTGGGAAAAAATATAAGATTTCTTACAATTCTGCAGCCTCTTCTTTGTTTTTGTCACATTGCTTTGCTGACTATCTCACAAACCACAGTTCCTTTCATTCCAGTGTTTATACTATTCTTTCCACAGTCCAAGAAGTTTAACATTTAAACTTACACAGATCTACATTCTTACATATGTGCACACACACACACAAACATAGCCTAATCTGGTGTGCATGACAATACACTAGAAAAAGCTGAGATTTAGTGATCAAAATAAATTGAGTTTAAGTCACTACTCTATCACTTACTAACATAAATGTTGGAGATAATTCTATTTTCTCTTTTGTGAAAGAGAAATACAATTATAGGCTTAATAGGGTGGTTGTGAAGGACAAATGAGAGAATATATTCAAATGTCGTATGTGCCTTAATACCATCTGGCACATGATCATTTCCAAATCATTTTTGTTATTTTCTCCATTTGTTAACAATCAACAATATGGTATATCACTTGATATAGTTTGGATGTGTGTCCCCGCCTAAATCTCATGTCAAATTTTAATCCTCAATGTGGGAGGAGGACCTGGTGGGAGGTGATTTGATCATGACGGTGAACTTCCCTCTTGCTGTTCTCATAATAATGGGTAAGTTCTCAGGAGATCTGATTGTTTAAAAGTGTGTAGCACCTCCTCCTTCTCTCTCTTTCTCCTTCCCCAGCCATGTAAGATGTGCCTGCTTCCCCTTCACCTTAAGTCATTATTGTAAGTTTTTTAAACTTCTTTGCTTTATAGATTACCCCGTTTTAGTTGTTTTTTTTTTTCTTTTTTTTTTTTTTTTTTTTTTTTGAGACGGAGTCTTGCTCTGTCACCCAGGCTGGAGTGCAGTGGCACAATTTCGGCTCACTGCAAGCTCCGCCTCCCAGGTTCACGCCATTCTCCTGCCTCAGCCTCCCAAGTAACTGGGACTACAGGTGCCCACCACCATGCCTGGCTAATTATTTGTATTTTTTAGTAGAGACAGGGTTTCACTGTGTTAGCCAGGATGGTCTCAATTTCCTGATCTCGTGATCCAATTGCCTTGGCCTCCCAAAGTGCTAGGATTACAGGCGTGAGCCACCGCACCCAGCCAGTTTCAGGTATTTCTTTACAGCACTGTGAGAAGGAACTAATACATCACCCTTCAATAACATAAAATTGCAATTTTAAAAAATCACCTTTTGAAAAGTTTTAGAGAAACTTACACACACATTTTCCAGCCTATGACACTTTATCTCTTTCACCACTAAACATTTGGTTATATTAGCAGTAATCCTCACTGTTTTCAATCTCCACTATCTCCATCATGTATAGACATGAAAGATATTACTTCCTATAAACAAACTCAAAAGAGGGAACAGGTGAAAGCAGCCTGTCATTATTGTGAACATAGGAATCTAGAAGTGATAATTAACAAATATTGTGGTCCAAATATACATATATATTTCTAAAGACATGTGCTAACAAGAAATCTTGTATAGAATGCATTGAATTCAACCTCATGTTACAATCAGTTCTTCAAAACTATTGCTGTAATATAGACTTAGATTATCATTGTCAGCAGCTCAACAATTCAAAACATTTTCACATATTAGAATCTCTGTTATTTATTACAACCTCCTTTGAATAATATAATCGTTTTTCTTATAAGGAAAAAAAATGGTGCGTCAGAGATTCAGGGGTGTAAATAGCTAAGATCATAAGAACTAAAGTATCTTTTCTTTCACTGTTTTGCCTTGATATTTATTTTAAGAAATCAGGCTTCACAGGTAAAATTGATCTCTACTTCTTTTCACATAGCCAATTTTGATTTGTACAAAGACCCCATTCAATTTCTACATATACATACTGACATCGATTGCTAATGGATATTCTCTGCATATCCTTGGCACAATGACAATTTAATTTTCACAGAGGCAAGCACATACCTAAGCTTGTCATACAAACAGTCAGGCTTCTCATCAGCTGGTTCTTTGGGGTTGGGACATATTAGGGAAACAACATTTTATCTTGCATACCAGATGCTGTCTCTCACAGAAATATGACAGCATCATTTCTTAAACTCAAAAGCCAGGTCAAGGTCCCAAAATATCATCTGGCTTATATTACCTTTAGTAAATGTTTTCCTTTTAACTGTAGAACCTTAAATGATTAATCAATCTTCAAGTGATTACATTGGAACGCTGTCACCTGATATAGATGATAAGTCGTCATAGCTGAATGAGGAAAAGGGAAGATTGCATTCAGAACATTTCCACTTGGTATATAAATATTTATTTGAGCTTCATCCTATGGCCCCAATGGGGCCTTTGCCTCTATTCTGTTTTTATGTTTATTTTGATAACAATACAACACAATACACTTAAATAACACAGTTAAATGATAGAGATTCTTCTAAATAGTTCAAATTTCATTCTCACGCATATTGGAGTAAAATTTTAAATCTGAAATACCCTGAATCTCTTGACACAAATCCAAATTTGCATGAAAGTTCAGATATCAGACTTCTTAAATCAGATAAAAGTGTTTCTACTAGGAAAGTTGTAGCAGCAGATAGAATTGTTTCCAAGACACAGGCATCTTGAAAAATATATTTGGATGTGAGAAATCAAAACCTTGTCTTTTGACCAAGAATTTACATTCTAGATTTATTTTACTCCTGTTTATGTTTTTAGATCACTTAAAAAATGATGTCATAAGTAACCTTAGTGACAGCCCATGTTGTTTTTCACCACAAAAGCAAATATTTTGAGCATCATAATTTTCTAGAATATGACAGAAAAAAACTGTCTTTGATGAAATTTTTTTGAAGAAGAAAACAAATTATTTTCCAAACAAACAACTTAAATCAAAACTTTGTGTAAGCTTTTATTTCTTTTAAAACTTGAATGTAGAAATGTTGGGGGGGTTACAAATGATGTTGCTATCAATACAATTATGAGTTTAATGTACATATTCTGTATCAGAATATTCAGAAATACAAATTTCAGTTCATTTGGCATTGGTTTGTGAAGTATTTAGGGATTCTAAATAATTTTATAATTTATAATTTTCATTTGATAAGTTGATGGTTGAGATAACAGGTTGACACTTTTATTTTAAAAAGATTACAAGTAATCTTTTTGGGGATATATCTCTGGATGAGTCTTACTCCAACATTGAGACATGTCTCAGGATGGCTATTATTCATGCACCCCTGGGTATCAAGCCCTGCAGTATGCCAGTCACTGCACTGCACCAGTTGATATGGCTATGAAGTTGCAAACAAATGATGTTTCTGCCCTGCTAGAGTTTGCATTCTATTGGAGATGAGGAGTAGATAATTTAAAAATAAAATAAATACATATTTTGTGACATAATTTTAAGTGCTATTGATTAAAATGAGTTAACAAGACGTGAGGTGTCATGTCAGATTTCTAATTTATATAGGGTGATATGGAAGATGATACTGATAAAGATGGAAATTAAAGAGAGATAATGAATTAAGAGTGAGCCTTATGATAACTGGAGGGAGCACCTACTAGGCAAAAGAATACCTCTAAGAAAGAGCCAGGAGGTCAGCTGTAGCTTGAAGAAAAAGAACAGAGATGAGAGAGGTAGAAAATGAGGTCAGAGAAATAGCCAGGGTCCAGACAATATTGGGTCTTGTGCTCTGTTGTAAGGCCATAGGTCTATGGTGACAGAAATGATACTGTATGCCATTAGACTTCCTAGAGTGGAATTTACTCCAAGTCCAAAATGACAACAACAAAAACAGTCATCATAAGCAAAGATTCAGGCTCACTTTAGGGGAATATTATTGAATTCTTATAATCCTTGATGTGAGAACAGCCTTCTTATTTTGGTGGATGTGGAAAGGCCAGTATTAACACAGGCCTGCTGTGTGCTACAGCAGTAGCAGTGTGAGTATTTAGCAGCAAGCATTACAGAGGACCTGGTGGGGGGCAGCAGGTAAAAGATAGGTGTCTCTGCCAGAGTAAGGAAGAATAAAGAATCTCAGAGACTTATTGAACTAGGATCTAGAGACAAAGACCGTGTTCTTAAGGCTTGGGCTGTACCTTCACAAGTAGCATGATAAAGGACAACAGAATCTCATTTATTTCATCACTATTGCAAATATCATTCAATTTTACTTTTCTATTAGCTTTGTCCTGGACTGAAAAATATTTAACTCCAAGTGGTAATTTTTCATTAATAGCTCACCTTAATATGAAAATGAATTATAGCCATGGCTTGGGAAGAAGGCAAAAATGTTTTTGCTAGAAATAATGCCGCATCACACAGGAAACATCTACTAATATAGACAGCAGCAATGTCAGAAGGCACAATGTTCTTTGTTAACAGGCTCCTTCCTACCCGGTCTATTCACTGAGAAATAGCTTCTCGGTTTCTGTGATACTGGCCTTTCCCATATCCCTTTTTACATTACCATTTTGGTGTCCACCTATTTAGTTTCTATTTGTGATTTTGTTGTAATTTCATTTTAGTGTGATTCCTGCTGCTAGATGTTTTGGCATAGGCTGCCTATTCCTTCCAGGAATGTGCCAGATTTTATCCAGGAAATCTCATTAAAGATTTCAATAATGGCAATTTGGTAGTTTTCAAAACTGAATTAAGAATGTTTATAGATTAATTTTCTCTTCTACATCTAGGTCCAATTCAGTAAGTTGAATTTAAGAAAGAAGCATGGAAGAGACTTTGGGGCTAATATCATGACAAATGTCTTCTATAAATGGTTCATTCAAAATCCTGCGCATTTTCTGCTAAAACATTTTCTAATGTCATCAAGGCCTATCAGCTACCTCTGTGGACAAATAAAGTTCAAAATTATCATGATATTATTTTTTACAAAACAATATTACATACCATTTCTGACTTCAATAAAATATTCTAGAAAATATTTACATTACTCCCCTTCACATTTATTTCTTATTGTTTACTAAGGTCAACACATGCATGATAAAAATAAGTCTTAGTTGTTAAAAAATTTCAAATATTTATTTTTATCAATTTATGTATATTAAAGCAGAATAAGGACTGACATCTTTTGAAGTTGGGAGGGTAAAACCTAACTATTGTGAAAGTATTGCTCTTGTACACTAGAATCATGTGAGTCTACCACCTTTGACCTATATAAACTGTAATTTCATACAATTAAACCAACATAGAATAAAATGATGTGATAATATCAGTCTTATGCTTTTCAGTCTGGAATCCTATTTAGCATAGTAAGATGCTTTCATTAAGTACTAATCCAGGAATTTTTATGCATGTTTTATAGTAAGAACTATCTTTCAAAGGAATCTTACCTCCAAGACCAATACATATATGCAACAGGGGTGCTGCAGTTCTCACAAAGACAAACCCTAGAATCCTAATTGCCGGAATTTCCTTCTCTCTCTCTACTTAGTAATCACAGAAATGATTGGGGGAAGGTAACTTGAAATAATTTCTCTAGTACTTTAAACTCATTTTACAAATTAAAAGTGAGATTCCAAAGGACTCACTTGGAATCTGGTCTGGTCTAAATCTGGTCTAAAACTGACTAGACCAGATTTATAAAACACATCAATGGATGACTAATAAATAAAATATAAGCTGGCTGGGCGTGGTGGCTCACACCTATAATCCCAGCACTTTGGGAGACCGAGGTGGGTGGATCAGCTGTGGTCAGGAGTTCCAGACTAGCCTGGCCCACATGGCAAAACCCTGTCTCTACTAAAAATAGGAAAAATTAGCCGGGTGTGGTAGTGGGCGCCTATAATCCCAGCTACTCAGGAGGCTGAGACAGGAGAATCGCTTGAACCCGGGAGGCGGAGGTTGCACTGAGCTGAGATGGTGCCACTGCACTCCAGCCTGGGCCACAGAGCAAAACTCCACCTCAGAAAAA
>NW_016812293.1:483330-491661 GCF_001698545.2 Rhinopithecus bieti | reverse complement strand
AATAATATATATATATATATATATATATATATATATGTGTGTGTGTGTGTGTGTGTGTGTGTGTGTGTGTGTGTGTGTGTGTATATATACACACACACACACATAACCCTTATAATTTATTCGCTAAATGTCTCAAAAGTATGTATCTCACAGCCATTCAAGTTTTTTCTGTTATCTGTAAATTTACGTATCAGAATGCCAAGATATAAAAATACTCTTAAAAGACCATGCAGCCAGTTACGATTTGCATACTTTATTCTCATGTTGCTATTTTTCACAGTGTTTGAGTACACTACCTGCTTATTTTTATTATTTTTTTTAACTTGGCAGTGATGAGTTGATGGTTTGGAAATATGTGTTATGAATGCTATTTCATAGTAAAGTATAGTTAATCATTGCAGAAGTGTGTCACCAAAGCTTTTTGAGAAATAATTGGTTTACAGCACTGGAAAATATTGTCCAAGCCTTGGAATCTTGAGATCAATTAGATTAGAAAAAGATATCAATATATTTTCCAATTAATTCCCTCAGACATGAGCAGTTTAAAAGAGAACATGGGTATCATTTAAACTCAATCTGGGCATTGTATAAATTAACTTGGAAGACAGAATTGTAATATAACTCTAAAGAAGTTAAAAGAAAAAGATATTGACTTGGCTTCTAATCAAAGAGGCTACCCTCTAAACTCTTAAATATAGATAGTTTACTATATTAATATTCTGCTTGTATTAAAACAAAATCACAACAATTTGCTAGGTCTCTGGAGAGCTAACAAGCCAACAACCTGGGAGTCAATCACATTATCTCCTCTCCTTCATTTCAAACCCTTCTCTCTTTTCAGATAGTTTGTGTGATCTAGACTTTGTGTAAAGTAGTGGAATACATGTCCAAGCCACATTCTCAAACTTATGTTTACTGCAATAAATCTGATTCCTATATTACTTCTATGCTGACTTTAAAAATCTTTAAAGTTACAAGAGAGAATATGAGTGAAGAGAGAATACAAAACAGAATTCCAAAGATAATAAATGTTTTGTCTTGTAATTTAGTATATGACATCTATTTATCCCTCTCGTATATCAACTACGTAGGAAATACTTTGTCTGTGAATTTCCCTAATAACATTTTGCCTTGCACAAGTGAATTCTACACATATTTGGATAATAATTAAACATTTACTAGGAAATATGCTACAAATACTTTAAGTACTCAGTGCTTTTTTTTTTTTTTTTTAGCATTTTCTCGCTAAACAATTTTTTTGCGGGGGTGGGGCATGGAAATCAAAGAAACAATCATCTGGAAAATGTGGTCAACCAAGCACTCTTTATGAAGAGATTCAAATTTAGGCACCTTTTGTTTGAAATCATTATCTGTGCACTGCACAGTCCTCTGAAAACAGTGATACCCTCTGCAGATATCCCTTTGTGACAAACCCCCTCCAAAGCTTTTATTGCAGTGGCCTCCACAGGGTTTGGTACTGGGGTCCTCTCACCTGACAGGCCATCATCCTGTTTGTCAGGACACCTTTATGGCTTAACCCCTACCACTTCTTGCCCCAGGAAAAACTCAAAGGCTATCTATGGATCTGCTGCCTTATTTCTTTCCTTCGCTTTTGTCTCCAGCCAGTCTCCTGCATTACAGAGGAAAGGCAGGCATCAGCTGCCCCACACACACTAGGTCAGTGTTTCTCAAATTCTACATGGAGGAAATAACTAAATTTGTTCTCTTTTATTAAATTTCAAGGATCACAAACCATATTTATGTAAAATGCAATGAAAATAAATTACCAGAAAAATGAAAGGAAACATAAAAAAAGTATCAATATAATCCTTATTCTTTATTATAATTAGACACAACAGACATTCTTAAATTTCCAATGTTTACATTCAATGTCTCTGCTATTTAAGCAGTTCAGGGACCACCCTTTGGGTAGCACTGCTCTAAGAGGCAAATGTCAGGTCCTCCTGTGAACCCTTTGAATATACTACAGTGGGCTGATAGAACTCCGCAGAGTAGAAAGCATCAAACCTAGAGGTGAGATGACAATGACCCTTTTTTTGTCCTCATTCTCTATGGGTGCTTCTCATCCCCAGTCCCTACTTCATGAAAGCATATCCCACTTAGTGGAAACCTCTGTATTTTGATGACTCTAATTCTTTTTTTGAAGTCCTGGTCTTTTGTGAGTTGGAAGTGGGTGATGCAGGGTAGTACAACTATCATGTAAAAAATTTAGCATGCATTGTTCCAGCAGCTTTTAATAAAGTGGTGTTTCTTATCAATTTTCTCCAATTTGGAGCTTCTACAAAAGTCACAAAAATAAGATCACATTCACTGTCCTATTACATTAGTATAAAATTAAAACACTTTTAAAAGCCTTTTTATCTCTACCCTCATTACATCTTTAGCTAATCTAAAAATTTAGTTAGTTAAATATAGTTTTTTTTAAAGAAGAAAATAATAAGTGATTAATAGATACCAGAAACTTTACTGAAATTTGAAACATATGTGTACATTCTTTCATTCTTTTGACATATGGTCAAGGCCATTCCTTTGATTTTATGTCCACTGAGCATTACTTCCTACCTTCATTTTTCCATGACATTCAACCCTATCATTATCTAAAATATCCAATTACTATAAGAATCACAATGTTTGGAAAGTAAATTTATTTTCAGATTAAAACTCCACCAGTAGAAGCGGGCATATATTGGCATCTAAAGAAAGGTCTACTTGTCAAATAGTTTGTATATTAGTGTTCTCGGAGTATCATAGGTTTATTTAATATTGTTCTCACAAGATCTGATGGTTTTATAAGGGGTTTTTCCCCCTTTGGTTGGCACTTACCCTGCCTGCCGCCCTGTGAAGAAGGTGCCTTTTTACCCTTTGCCTTCCACCGTGATTGTAAGTTTCCTGAGGCCTTACCAGCCATGTGGAATTGAGTCAATTAAACCTTTTTTCTTTATAAATTACCCAGCCTTGGGTATGTTTTCATAGCATCAGGAGAACAAACTAATACAGTAGTCCATCTTGGCATGGAATCTTTTCAAGTTGCCACCTTAGCTATGCCTTCAAAGACTATTCAATTGCTATATTAGGCTGGCAACTTCCAGGTTCTGAATGTAATGGTTATGAGCCCATTGCTCCATCTTCTTTGATAGATATAATCCCTTATCCTGAAATATTGTGATTTAGTATATTTGTCAGGAGATCAAACATGATATTACTTGGATTAGTAGTGCTGCCTGAGAAGACACACCCATAACCACAATGTATGCAAATTCCAGTCAAGACGAATATCCACATCTTCCAAGGTAGAAGTGCTTTAATATAATAAACTTTCCACCAACTTCTGGATGTCTTCCAGAAAAATGATACCCGATCAAGGACTCAGTGTTGGTCTCTATTATTGATACTGGTACATTCAGCAGCTATGGTATTTAGACCATGGTGAATAGACTACTTAATGGCCTGCTCCTGCCCAGTCTTCATCCCTGCCTATATGACTCCTCTGTTCATGCTCACCATACCAGAATGGATATGGCTGATGAAAAAGGCTAATGTCAAAAAATAAAAAATAAAAATTTAAAAAACAAGTACATGTGGTGGCTTGTGCCTGTAATCTCAACAATTTGGGAGGCTGAGTCAGGCAGATCACCTGAGGTCAAGGGTTCAAGACCAGTGTGACCAACTTGGTGAAACCCCATCTCTGTTAAGAATACAAAAATTAGCTGGGTATGGTGGCACATGCCTGTAATGCCAGCTACTCAGGAGGCTGAGGCAGGAGAATCACTCGAACCTGAGAGGCGGAGGTTTCAGTGAGCTGAGATCGCGTCACTGCACTCCAGCCTGGGCAACACAATGAGACTTCATCTCAAAAATAAAATAAAATAATATAAAATAAGTATTACTACTTGATTGTCTGATGCCTTATGCAAGATGGATGATCTTTGAGAAATATTAGCATGCAGTATAGGATCTTCAAACCTTATGCTCACTCCCATAGACACATTTACAAGCTTCTTCCCCAGACCTCAGATCTTTCTTTTTTATGGCCTCTAACCAACTAATCAAATTGTTTGCCATCCCTCATGAATCTATCTGTATTTTTAACTAGGCCACTTCCCTTTCCACACACAGTAGATGATCATGTGCAACTGTTGAAGCCTGGCCCAAGAAGAGGGTTTTCTTTAACTGCAGAGCAACCCTACAGTAGGGCTACAGTTTAATCGACATCTGTTTTTAGCTGTTATACACGTACCTATATGACTCATTTGAGAATCTAGCCTACTTCTCCTGTCAACTGGACATAACATACCCATCCATCTGAGCTGAAAGAGAGGCATCAAGTAGTGATGTGGTGGTTAGGGTTTTTTCTTTTGTTATTTATTTATTTATTTTTAGCTGGAGTCTCTCTCTGTTGCCCACACTGGAATGCAGTTGGACGATCACAGCTCACTGCAACCTCCACCTCCAGGGTTCAAGTGATTCTCCTGCCTCAGCCTCCCAAGCAGCTGGAACTACCAGTGTATGCAACCACATCCAGCTAATTTTGTTTATTTTTAATAGAGACAGGGTTTCACTGTGTTAGCCAGGATAGTCTTGATCTCCTGACCTCATTATCCGCCCACCTCGGCCTCCCAGAGTGCTGGGATTACAGGCGTGAGCCACCGGGCACAGTCGGTGGTTAGGGTTTTAACCTACACAGCTTATATGTGTCATCTGGCCTTAATTATGTTTGATCTCATACATATATGCATCTTCCAATGGATTTATGTGAGCCTACCCAAATTCCTAAATTCATGAATATTAGGCAGTTCTGCCTATGTGGTTATAATATATCCTGTGGTGAGATGCTCCATCTTACCAGGATCCAGTAGCTATCCAGGAACTCTTTTATGAATATTATATATTTCCCCACAGATACTTTTAATACAGTAATTTTCAAACTTTTACCTAGAAACTCTTTACCATCTTAAAAATCCTCAAGAACACAAAAGAGTTTTTGTTTATGTGGATGATGTAGTTATAGGCATATACATATAGATGTAGATGTAGGTATGTTCTTTGCATTAGAAATTAAAATTAAGAAATTAAAACACATCTATTTGATAATTAATTTAAAATAATGATAGCAAACTTATTACATGTTACCACAAATAATGGGTTCATGAAAAGTAACTATACTTTCCAAAAAAATTTAATGATATGAGGGGCCTTGTTTCACATTTTTGTGAACATTTTTTATCTGGCTTATTAGATGATAGTTGGATTCTTGTGTCAGCTACTACATGACTCTGCTGTTATATAATGTCTTCATTAAAGTATATAAGAAATATCTACTCTCACAATATTTAGTTCAAAAAGGAAGAATATTTTAGTGGTCTTTTCATATAATTTTGGATATTCTGCTTTGATCCTACACCAAAATTCAAGTTGCAGTTTTTCAAAGCTAAGTTGCAACATGGAGCATGGCACAATGTTAATGACATTCCATACATGGTTCTATAATGTTATGAAATGAGCACTTAGAAAAATAATAATACAATGAATTATTTAATGAGATATTTCAATTGTTGAGATATCCCATTATACAATATAAAAACTCACATTAATTCATATCATGATTGATCTCATTGGAAATTTTTTGGACTATTAGGAAGCTATCAAGTTCACAGTTTGAGATACAAATTTCACAAAACTCTTAATTTTCACTTGAACTGTCAATTGTTATGATTGTTAATAAGTAATGCTAATTATTTTTTCAGGTCTGAAAAATGTCATATGATAATATTAGATAGTTCAAATGACTGCAAAGTAATTATAATATTTTGTACATAGTCAAACAAGTTATAAGAAAGAGTTGCAATATAGGCAACTATATTTTAATACTCTTATTGCATAATATATTTTTAAAAATCAAGAAATATAAGCAGTTGATATAAATACATTTAGATCTATAACATACAAATTCTGCATAAACACGTAATGTAGTTGAATTCACAAATAACTAAACAATACATGTAAATGTCTGTTTACACACACACACGTACACACGCAACATGAATATGGAAGATTCACATATTGGTGTGAATTTTGAGAAAATGTGAGACTTTTGAGGAATTTAAAAACAAAAAAAAAGTTCCAAAGCAAGTTCAAAATTTGTGTAAAACTCTTTATTCAATTTGATCCATTGATTATTTGAATAAGTCAAAATATTAAAAATTTGACACTGTTATATTTGTTCAATATTAACATGAGAGAATATTATAGTCTTTGGAAACATTATTTTTTCAGTAGGTAAATTGTTCATTGTATTTGCACGTATGTGTGGAAAATAAAGCACCTTATCAAATATCACTTCCTCAGAGAAATTCTCTGATATACGTAACAGTCATCCATAACCAGCCTTGTCACCTATTTTATGTTTCTTCTAGTCAAAATGTGTTTCTCACCCAATGAAAATGAGGTGAAATATCAAAATATTTTCCTCACTCAATTAAATTTAGTTTCCATGAAAAAATATGTTATGTATTTTTCACCCTGTGTACTAAGCAGACATACTGTACCTGGCATATTGGGGTCATTCAACAGGTAATTGTCATATTTATGAATAACTGAAAATTAACAGGATATAAGGGAGGGATAAACTTTTCTTGTGCTATCATTTTCTGAGGGTTTTTTTGGCAAATTATTCTTCAAGACAATGTTTCCTATTGTAATCACAAAATTACATGTTTGAGGAAGAATAATCTGGAAAAGACATTCAGTATCTAAGGTTTTATTTTCTTCTGTTTTACTTTTTGACTTACTGTCAAATTAAAAATTATTCTAGCACTTAATGTAAGGGCTATTTGATAATACAGTGATTTCATATTCAAAACAGGCAATTAAAGTATTTTGATGTTTACTCAATTTCTACTGTTTTCATTATTGCTTTTGTTTATTTTTTTATAGCAGACAATCCCTGTGGCATGAAGACAAGATTCTCTATAGCTCTAGAATTGCCCTTCTCAGTATGCTTTCTAGAATGTGAATTTATTATTGATTGATAAAATTGTGCTAGAGCATTTTTACGACCTAAAGCACTGTTCTTTTTTACTGTGCTTTACTCTATGGTAGTTTCACTGAAAAAATCTCAGATGGCACTAAGTCCCATTGTTAATTATCAAAAACACTGTCACATAAAGGATGAAATTTCACACAAATTGACAAGCATTCTTGCTTTAACTATCTGGTCAAGTGGAAAAATGTTCAGATTCATTTGCTACTTTGCTATAATCATTTCTTTTTAATCACAAGATTATTTTTTAGTTATCATGAACACAAAATTCTACCCTTAAGTGTGTCTCCGATGTCCAGAGCAAAGAAAAGAATGTCTCAAGTTTACATGTCCATCTGCCATTTCAGCATTCAAGTTTTGATCTGTTACCTCCTTTAGAACCCTGTTTCACTCTCCTCTACCTTCTATAGGAACTGTAATTGTCCTGTATGTTAAGTTGCATGAAGTGGGGGAAAGATCAACATACTAAAAGTGATCTGCCTCATTCTCTCCAGAATTTCCATCGTTTTATGAGCTCTGAGTTGTGAAGACAATGAAACATAGTGAAGTTTTTATCAATTCTAGTCAGTTGCCTTGGGAGGGTTTCTCATTCTTAGTCATATTGGCTTTTTTGTCCAGGTGATTCTTTTTTGTGGCATCTTGTCCTATGCATTGCAGGACATTTAGAAGCATCTCTGACCTCTACAGACTAGAAGCACTAGCACTCACCCTCTTACGACAACCAGAAATGATGCTAGACACTGATTGCCAAATGTTCCATGAATGGCAAAATTCATTCCCCTCCAGTTGAGAATGGCAGTTTTAGGGATTAAAACAAAACATTCAACAATAACCATCATGACAAAAACATTTCATAATAATGAGATCCCCCCAAATAAGGGCAAAAATCGCTTAAAAGAAGTGCCATTGCTATCCCTTAGCTAACAGCATTCCTCAAGCGATGGAACAAACTACAGAAACAAGGGTCCTGGTTTTTAAACTTTAATGAGCATTCTAATTATCAAAATTCTTTTAACCCCATTTCTAAGAAACTCTGACTAAATAGTTTTTTAATGGAGCCTGTCTAAAAAGTTATTTGTTACCCAACCATGGGAACTACAGAATCACAGGCAAAATGAGTTAATGAATAGACACATTAAGAAATTAGATAAAGGTTAGAAAGACTCAAAATAAAGAATAATGAAGATGATCCAAGATGGAATGGAAGGTTCAGAAAAAAAAAAAATGCTCTACTTTTGTGGGCAGAAAGAAGTCTTTTTTTTTTTTTTTTT
>NW_016812293.1:479114-481593 GCF_001698545.2 Rhinopithecus bieti | reverse complement strand
TTTTTTTTTTTTTTTTTTCTATACACAAAAATATCTCAACAAATAGCTTTACCCTGTATTTCTGTGGAATTAAATGCTTACTTAGATCCATGAGGTAATTTAGAAGTACAAGCCATACACAAATAATGAACAAAATCTTTGTGTGGAAAATTGTGGCTGTTACCTCAAGTGGTAGTTTTAAATAAGGTTCTCTTGACCACATTGAAAATAACAGACGCTGAATTGGCTTTGATACAAAGGATTAGTTAGAAGCTATATCTAGTCATTGCAGTGGATTTTGATGTTAAGAATATGTGACTGAGTATAGCATTGGCCAAGTTATTTTTTTTCCATAGGACGTGAAACCTATAGAGGCTTTATATTGATTTTGCCTTGCCATTCTCAGGAAAACTTAACACTAGATCGGGAAGTGTTCACTGTTCCTTCTCAAACCTCTGCTGACACAATCTCATCAGCTCTTTGCAAACAGTGATTGCCAGACACAGCCATTTCTGTCAGCTGAATAAGGAGTTCTTTTAAAAGAAACATTACCCAAATTATTCCTTTCATGCTTCTTTTTCAAGCAAATACTTAGACTGAAATTTCAACAAAGATAACCAAGGCAACACTGAAGTGGATTTTTTGTAAGATATTGGATGAAAATTGTAGGAAGTGTTTTCATTCTTCAATGTGTTATTTCAAATTTAATAGTTTTGTTAAAAGGCAAACCCCATGAAGGCAGGGCTGCTTTTGATCTGTTTTGTTTGCTGCTATGCCCCAGCAAATAAAGCAGTTCCTAATGCCTGAAACATGGTGAATAAATATTTATTAAATGCACAAATAAACAAAAACTCAGTGTATTGAAATTAAAATGAGTGAACAATTCAAACTTTTCCTCAAGCATTTCTGAATAGATATAACTATAGATAAATACATCTTGTTTTTACCTAAGGCCAGTCCCTGAATTTGTGCCCATCCCCTTCTCATCTACTCAAAACATTTAATTTCCCCTCTCCCTCATGCTTCAGCATTGCTTTTCCTCTCTAGTAGAACATCAAGCTGGCACACATATAAGCTCTTTTATGTCCTACTTGAAAAAGAAAACTGCTTATTATAAAAACTCTCTTTCATTCTTGCTTTATTCTCCAATAAACCTCAATTTCTCTTTCTCTTTACAAAAAGCAGTGTCTGCATTTTAAATTTTAATTCCTCCCTGCCTATTTCCTCTTGAACCTTTTCCAATAAAATATTTGCCCTGTGAGTTCCCTGAAAGTGCTCATGTTTAGGTCAATAAGGTCATGTTAAGGTCAATTAAGTTAAGGACTTTGACTGAATATGCAGTTCTCAATTCTCACCTGGCTTGATTCATCAGAAACATTTGACAAAATTGATTACTGTTTATCTAAAAACACTATTTCTTTGACTTCTCATATGCAGAATTACTGTTCCTTACCTTTGGTGATTTCTTCTCAATCTTCTTTTCTTGGTTCTTCTCATCTATTTTAACTGTTAGATTTGGAATGCCCTAAGTCTCAGTTCATGGATTTCTTTACTTATTTATTTGCTTTCACTCTTAAATCTCATCTATTTTCCTGGCTTTGAATACAACTGATATTGTCTACATTTTTATAAACAACAAAGAGCTTCCTTATGAATTCCACGCTGCCTAGCTGGAATGCCCATCAAGAGCCTGCCTAAGTTCAGCTAAACTTTTGGACTCATAAGACCGTCTTAGCCTTCAGTTGAAATCAGCCTACACAAAACAATGTAACAAAATTACCATAGCTTGCTATCAGGAGCCTTACTTCTTCCTTATCTGCAGATGTCCTAGTAGCATTTTTTGCTTTTTTTTTTTTGAGACAGAGTCTCACTCTGTCACCCAGGCTGGAGTGCAGTAGCATGATCTCGGCTCACTGCAACCTCTGCTGCCCAGGTTCAAGCGATTCTCCTGCCTAGGCCTCCCGAGTAGCTGAGATTACAGGCACCTGCCACTGTGCCCGGCTAATTTTTGTATTTTTAGTAGACAAGGGGTTTCACCATATTCATCAGGCTGGTCTTGAACTCCTGACCTCATGATCCACCTGCCTCAGCCTCCCAAAGTGCGGGGATTACAGGCATGAGCCACTGCTCACAATCCAGTAGCATTTTTTTGTAGCAGTTCATATAGCTCAGAGGCAAGGAAACAGAATCATTTTCAGGGGGATGCAAGATCCACCCAGTACTAAAAACCTCACATACCACAAGAAAAGTATTTTTTCTAACAATTCAAAAAGCATAGCTTCCAGGGTCTTTATAAGGGGCATGCCTAATTACCATACTCATTGCCACTGGAGAAGCATAACGCTGTGGCTTCTTTTAAAGTAGTTATTGTTTCCCCAGTAAAAAGGCAGTTTATCAATCATAGATTTTTTGGCCATAAGCAGTGTTAATTTGTGTTAACACACATTTCCAAAATCCACCATTGAAATACCTACAGTAAAAAAAAAAAAAAAAAAAAAAA
>NW_016812293.1:448832-479068 GCF_001698545.2 Rhinopithecus bieti | reverse complement strand
AAAAAAAAAAAAAAAAAAAAAAAAAAGTTTAAGTTTATTGAATTTGTTGCAACAAAGGATACACCTAATAATCAGTGGAATGTCTTGAAAAGGAAGAGTTTAGAAAAGGATGCAGATATAATTTTTATGTCTGAAATAGTAGGGATTTGTCAGTTTTTGCAAACTAAGATGTTGCTGTAACACGGTCTTGTCTTTAGGACATACGAGTTCACACAGAGTTTTTGTTAGTTCAGTTTGTTCTAGTCCTATCTTGCAACATATGGGGCTGAAACTCGTTGGTGTTAAGAGAGTTTGAAATCAGAGAATCTGTGATGTAACCCATGATTTTGGTTTGGTATATTTATCTGTTTTGTGTGCCCTACTGTAGTACATTTTGAAGTGTTATACTTTTGGTTTTAATTTTCAGTGTATCATCCTTTTTTTTTTTTTTTTTTTTTGAGATAGAGTCTTGCTCTGTCACCCAGACTGGAGTGCAGTGGCCCCATCCCGGCTCACTGCAAGCTCCACCTCCCAGGTTCACGCCATTCTCCTGCCTCAGCCTCCCGAGTAGCTGGGACTACAGATGCCCGCCACCATGCCCAGCTAATTTTGTTTCTGTATTTTTAGCAGAGACGGGGTTTCACTGTGTTAGCCAGGATGGTCTTGATCTCTCCACCTGGCTCAGCCATTTGTAACACCATCAGCACATTATTCTCACCAGGTTCTCAGGGAAACAGAAGTAGAGAGCAAAACAAAAGTCAAATTCTTTTTCCAAACAGGAAAACATTAGCTAACCCGTTTCTACAATATCAGACTGCCTGCTTTACATTTCTCTCTGGAGGTGGATCACAAAGTCAGCTTAAACTTAACATTTCCAAAGTTAACATTTTTCCCCCACCAGAAAGTAAACAAACTAACAAACAGCTAAGCCAAACAAGACATACCAACCCAAAGACTGCTGCTTCCACAGTCTTGCATACTGCATTCACGGAAAGCCCATGCTTTCAGCTTTGCAACTTAAAAACTCAAAAACTCAAAACCTCTTTGGTTTTCTGTTTTTCTCATAACTCATATTCAGTGGGGAAACATAGTCTATTAGCTTTATCTTCAAAACAAATCCAGAATTCAATCACGCTTCATAATGTCTGTTTTGCCTGGACGCTTACAATATCATACTAACTGATCTTTTACTCCAGCCTTCTCCTTCAGTGTGTTGGAGACATGGTGACCACAGTGATTACTTTATAGTTATCTCACTCTCCTCAGAAGGTTCTGGTTGCTTCCCATGTCACTCAGAGTAAAATCCAAAGTTCTAAAAATGACTTTCAAGGCCCTGGGGAAAATTGCCTTCACGATGTCTTTAGCCTTCTAATTTTGGCCGTAATAAAGATTGAAATAATAGGGCTGCATACAGCTAATGAAAATAGAGGAGCCACTAGGTACTCTTTGAGGTCACATGGCTTCATATACATGTATTAATCATCTCTGCAGCCAAACTTGAAATATTTCTGAGAATAGTGAGCGTGCATTGCTGAAGATAGAATTTTATCATGCGGGGTCAGCAATAAAGCTTTTATATCCATATGGTCTGTAAAGATAATTTTCTGAGGGGCAAGCAGATTGTTTCAGCTTCTGATCTAAAACAAGGCTTTCTTCACATACCAGAAAACAATGGTGTATCTATGAGTTTCCATAGAAACCATGACATATTGTAAGTATGGACTCCATTATTTTCTGCATGTAGATCTTAATGAACTATTGCTGGAGAGAACAGGAAGCCTCTGACAATCCACCTATGACGAGGTTACACTGTATATACTATATCATGAGCATTTTTCATGTCGATACATAAACTTGGCCCCAGGCCATGTCTCAACAGTAGAATTCTACCTGGCTGAACAATTCACTTGGTATGATTTGTTGTAACATGTCTACATGATTCTCTAGCAATGGATGTCTTAATGAGCCACAGCAAATTGGATGAGCCAATTCGTAGTTGTCTTCACCTACTGTACCCATGACCTCAATTAAAGTTGTAGATTGCTTCTAAGCATTGCTCATTGGTAGTGACTCAAACAATAGCATAAAATGTTCTCATTAATCCTTTGATCAAATTGAAAACATATATATATCAGACATTTCTGCACTGAAGGTATTACTTTACCTATAGAGATATTTCATAATTTGATTGACTGTAATTGTTGCCATCTGCATTCAATTATCTAATTAGTAATTGCTACCACATATGCTACCAATTACATAAAAAAACTAGCAGTGCTTTAAACCCTTCATTCAAAACTATCACTGAATTTCAGAATGTTGCAGTGTTTGTTTGAAAAACACATCCTCAATTGCTATGTATATATACCCTAGGATAAGTAATAATAAAAAAGTTAACCTAATATTTAGTTCACATAATAGTATTGAAAACAAAAATTGAAAATAAAAGTGGTAAAGAAAACACATAGAAAATAAACTTTAAATCAATCTCAATGTCACGTTAACAATCTATAACACAAAGGTTTCACCTCTTTTAACTGTAAAAGAAAATTAAGGAGTTACTAGAATATCACATTTATATTTTTTAATCATTCATTTATTGAATGAAAATTGAGAACAATTTTATACAAAATACTGAATTTAAAGATCATAGTTAGAAAAGATAAAAGACAATTTTATCTATAATATAGATGACCCCAATGTACACAATTAAATTACAATCTATAATGTAATAACTTGAAAGAATTAGTGACAAAGATTCTCTCCTTGACTAAATTCTTCTTAGGTTCATCTGAACTATCTTCTCAAGTCAGCTGTGACTTTTGCACTTTCATGTTCACCTCTGCATTGTCCAATTTAAATCAGTTTAACAGGAATTTCTCATCTCCCATATCCAATCACCCTCCATATCTGATTAGGTTTCTCATCCGCCACCGTTCCCCAGGTGATATATGACCATGCTGATATGATTTTAGTAAGAATTCTGTTGTCTGTTTAGCCAGAATCCCCACTTACCCCTCATGTTTTATCTTGTGGATTTTCCATCCACGGTCCCTCACCCAGTTCCTTGGCTATAATTTACCATTTTCCTTGCTGTTCAAAGTTGAGCCAGATTTTTCTTTCCTAATACAAAACTTCACAGTAGTTGTCTCCCTGTGTACCTATCACAATAATCCTCATTAAATAAAGTTTACCTTAGCAGGCATTAACAAGTATCATGATTATTTTTTCTTTAGCACTGCTAAGCACTATTATCATTATAGTAAAGATCAGTTTTAGTTCTGTAGAGAAATACACAATTAAACTGATGGTGCAAAAGTTCAATTCATTCTTGAAGAATACATAAGATTACTTAGAAATAGGGATAAATGAAGGTTGCTCCACGCAGAGAAAATAACAAGAACATGGGTGATCGGTTTACATTAGTGATAGTGAACCACGTGTTCAGGCCAACATCTTAACATGCCATTCAAACAATGAAATTTTGACAGTCTACAAATAAAATGCTGATTGTTCTAAAGGTTTCTCTTCTTTATTTACACTGTGTTTTGGGAAAATATAAAAAAAATACACAGTTGACATTTTGAAGTCCAGTACAATGTATAATACAAAACCTAATGATTGTCAAAACTCCTTGGGAACAGTGACATAGATTCTTTTTTATTTAGTTTAAATATTTTTTCCTTTTTTGTTGGCATCTACTTATATAATTCCAGTATATTATAGCTTTACTATTTGACTCCAGTATTTCTCCATTCTAATACATATTTTATGCAACTTCCTGATTAATTATTTTGAAAATAATTTATGGAGATTTTATTTATAGAACAACTAATTATTAATCACCTACTGTGTGGCAGCTTCTTTGTTAAGTACTGGGAGAATTATGACCCTTGTGGACCATTTGTTATGCAATTTGAACTATGCCAATTGTCCTAAGCAAAAAACCAAAATGGCTTTTTCTTTTTTCTTTTTTTCTTTTTTTTTTTTTTTGCCTAGTGCAATATTTTCCAAAATGTATTCCATACTAAATCAGAATACCCTGGAAATGTGTATTTTTAACAAGTTCATTGAGTATCTTCCTAAAAGCCTGTTGAAGAAAGTTGCCTATTGGTTCTACTTCATTTACTGTTTCATCTAAATTAATACATATAATTCACTTATAGTGCTTTTTTAATTCATCTCTTCAAATCACTATCAAGGGGTGAAATACTTGTATGCACACTTCATTCAATCCAACCATCACAGACCCCAACCTTTCCTTTTTAATATTATTACCTAGTCTTCAAAAGCTAGCTCAGGTAAAATCTGTTCATCATAATTTTCCTTACATAATTAAGGCTAAACTAGACCTTTGCACATTTTAGACTTTCATATACCACGAGGCATGACAATATGTTGCCTATGTTAATAAAAAAAAATCCAATGTCTGTATTGGTAAATGGTTTTAAAAATCAGTGTGTAAATTCCAGCAAAAGATAAAGGTGAAAGATGATGCTGAATGTCTTATATAGATGGGAATGATAGGACTGAATAGCAATCACTTGGTTCTACAACAAGTAAAGTTCTTATGCTTGATAGTGAATATTAAATGGTAATCTACATTCTTAATTGGCCCTAGATTCCAAGAGCCAGTTGCTTTACACACAGCAGAGCAAGAGAGTACAACATAGAACCTTCATCATAGAACCTTCAAATAGAACCTTCTAACATAAACAGAAATGTATTAAACACAAGGCAGGAGAAAAGTTAAAAGAAGCACTCTATTTGAGGATAATGAGGCAAAATTTCAAGTAATCTGGAAGAGCAAAAATAGTGAAAAGCCTAAGGGTGCTGCTATGGATTTAACTGTGTCCTCCCGAATTCCTATTTCGGAGCCCTAACCTCCAATGTGATTTTATTTTGGGAAAAGGCTGTTATGAGATATTTGGAATTAGACCTGGTCATGAGGGTGGGATCCTCATGATGGAATCAGTGTCTTTTTGAGAAGAAACGGCAGAGAACATGAATTCCAGCTTTCACTCTCTCTTCCTGTCCTTCTCTACTTCTCTATTTCTCCCTATATATTTTTTTCTCTCTCTCTGCCATGTGAGGACACAGCAAGAAGAGGGTCTGCAAACCAGGAATAGGGACCTCATCAAAATATGACAATGCTGGCACCTTGACCCCGGACTTCCAGCCTCCAGAACTGTGAGAAAATAAACTTCTATTGTATAAACTATCCAGTCAGTGAAAGCTTATTATGACAGCCTAGAAATAGTAATATAGGTATATGCAACTCAGGACATACCAGGATGAGCCCCTGTTTCAACTGTGCCATATGCTCTTTAAGATAAAATCATTGAACCAAAACTAGATAACACCCATAGACAAAACTACTGCAGACGCTGTAAGAAAAAAATATTAACTGAATGGAACGGGGAGAAAAAGTATCTCACTGGACATTAGGAGAGACACACTTTCAATTAGAAAGGAACTGCAGAAAATCATGGAGCAATGATACTGTATCTTTAACATCAAACTAAAAAACAAACTGAAAATTAGTTTATATTAACATGTGTTAAGTTCTTGAATGTTCTGCAGAAAAGTATTAGAATAAGAATATATTTGAATTATCAATGTTTTTGCTCTTATCTCAAAGTGCAAACCTTCGATCAAGTTTTAATGCCTTTAAATTATAATTTAATTTGTATTACTGAAATATTTCTTATAAATGACATAAGGTACTATTTCCATTTATTTCTTCAATATTAGTAGGTTAACATTTGATGTTTAGTTTTACCTCTGAAACAAAACAGATGTTTGCTAAAGTATACATAAAATTTAAAGCCTCATACACTGTAAGGAAATGTTGTTTTAATTATTATAAAACTGTTTTCAGAAGTAAAGTTGCCTTTGGGGTAAAATTGCATATAATGACATCTAAATTATTCTACTTTTCTAAAGACAAAGAGCAGCTTATGGTGGAAATCTTATGAAAAATATCTGAAGGTAAAGCACAAGATAATAAATTAGGCTCTAAAAATGCTATATTCTGATTACAACTTCTGATATTTTGCCCAGGATTTGAAAGAATCTAAAATATGCACAACCATGCAGTCAGCATTATTTCTTGCAGAAGAAATAAGTCATCTCCAGTTGGAAAAGTGATACAAATAAGTATAGGAGCTATAAATCATGTATTCTGTTAAGAGAAACAACTCTAGGGAGGTTGGAAATATACTCTATTTGGAGAGACAAATTAAGTGCATGGGTTGAAATAATTGATAATGTTTCTCCCATATTTAATGGGTTTCTTTTTCACGTGACAATCCAAAGAAAATATGATTCCTTTTGGTCTTTCTTATACAGCATCTTTCATTTGTTGTAATCATGTGTATTATAGCTTTTCACCTTTATGCATCATGTCTTATGAAAGTGTATTGACTGGATAGTATCAAAATGAAACAAGTATTATGTTCATGAATCAAAATAAATTGAATTAGAACAAATTGTGCTTGTTGAAAAGTTGCTCATTCCTAAAGTAAGCGAGGCTGCAAAAGGAGAAAAGGGTAGTGGGGTGGGGTGTGTATAACAAATAAATTCTACACTCGTGAACATGTTGAAGTTAAATTCTAAACTTGATGAATCTGAAAACAATGTTGGAACAAGCTACGTGGGAAATGACCTCTTGAACTAAATTATAAAAAGGGAATAAAGAGAGAAAATTATTAGCATTATATTTATGTAAATTTATTTTTACATTGATTTGTTCCTCCTTTCTAACTGGAGGCAAGTTTTAACTGGTAACTAGTAACGCACAAATACGAGGAGTCTAGTTTTTTGTTTTGTTTTGTTTTGTTTTTTTTGGCCCAAAGACACCCAAAGCTAATTATCAATATTTTGCACTTACTCTGCAGTGTTCATTTTATTTTAGTTCAACACTTCACTGTCATTATTTACTTGAATAATTCAAGAGCCAGGTAGATCAAGAAGTTTGTAAAAATTTTCGATATTTTGGCAATTAAGCTACCTCTTCCCCAGATTACAGACTTGATTAAATCGTGGCAGAAAAACATTTTTTTCTCCAGTTGATGAGGCCATATTCATGCTATATCTTTTATTATAAGAAATAAAATAATTATTTTTTAGACTAATGAGGTTTTCTGGCAATGCTTAATAAAATTTTCTTTATCAACTACTTCGGCAAATCAAAACATTAGAAAACATCTGAGTAAAATTATAAAAATTATATAAATATTGTTTAATTGGCAGTGGGTTTGAGGGCAAGTATTGGTATATGTGTGTGGTCCTTACGTATTTGTGTATGTTTTAAAGAGAAATTAGAAGAAAAGAGGAAAACGACTTGTGGAAGTATGCACTACTGAATAAAATTTTAAAATTCAAATTTTAAATCACTTTATTTCATACATAAGAGAGACATAAATAGTTTAAACAACTTGCAATTTGTAAGTGCTTAGTTTTGCACTTAGTTTTCTACTCTCTAATGGTTTTCAAAAACAACTGAATTTTACCAAAACAATACTGGAAAAAGACCTCATGAAAAGCACTGTCTTGGATGAAAACACTTACCTAATATCCTCTTTGCCTGATGTAATTAAGAAAAGAAAAGATAGGAAAGTGGCTGGGCTTTGTTTTTTTATATCAGCTTAACTTTGAAATAAAGAACTATTTTCATTTAGACTTTTAATTTATTTATTACAGTTTGATTTAATTAGCTAATTCTACAGGAACGTTAAGGAATCATGACAGGAATTTTATGTAATTCCCAAAAGTATCAGGGAATTACATATTGCTAAGGAATGATAGTAGCCGCCATGAAGCGGCCACGCTCAAATCTCTTCCCATAACCACCTAATTTCTTTGCAAGGGGTTTTTGCTGTGTTTTATTTGAGTGCACTGACATTTTCAAATTTGCCACATAATATTAAATGACTGCAAGTTGCTTTATTCTTGATAAGAAAGTGTATCAGTAAATTAGGGAACTCTGGGTTAGGAAACCATGTGAGGCACTTCCTAGCAATGTTTTATGCATCTGCTTGCTGCTGGAACTGAGTGGAGAGTTTGTAATCTCCTACACTAGTGCTTTACTTATTTTTCTCTTTTACATTGTTTTTATTATTGATTATTAAAATATATTCATTAAAATTCACTCTGTGGTGTATAGTTCTATGGGCTTGGCAAATGTACAGTATGTGCCCATCAATATAGGCACGATAAAAAAGAGTTTCATTACATTAAAAATTTTTCTGTGCATTCCATTTGCGGTCAAATGCTGCCCCTTCTTTTTACCGCTGGCAACCACCACTTTCAGTCCCTATAGTTTTGCCGTTTTTAGAATGCCAGACAAATATAATCAGATAGTATATTGCCTTTTGGGTTTTGTTCCTTGCACTTAGCAAAATGCATGCTGGTGCTTGTATCAATAATCTACCACTTTTTATTGCTATAAATCATTCTAGTGTATGCATGTATCAGTTTATATAATCAGTGGTTGAATGACATATAGTTTTTGTGTTTCCGGATTGATTATAAATAAAGCTTCTGGCCGGGCGCGGTGGCTCAAGCCTGTAATCCCAGCACTTTGGGAGGCCGAGACGGGCGGATCACGAGGTCAGGAGATCGAGACCATCCTGGCTAACACGGTGAAACCCCGTCTCTACTAAAAAATACAAAAAACTAGCCGGGCCACGTGGCGGGCGCCTGTAGTCCCAGCTACTCGGGAGGCTGAGGCAGGAGAATGGCGTGAACCCAGGAGGCGGAGCTTGCAGTGAGCTGAGATCCGGCCACTGCACTCCAGCCCCGGCGACAGAGTGAGACTCCATCTCAAAAATAAATAAATAAAAAATAAAAATAAATAAATAAAGCTTCTGTAAACATTTAAATACAGATTTGTGTGTGTGTAAATATACATTTTCATTTTATCCCCAGCAAATATCCTGGAGTGTATTACTGAGTTACGTGTTCAGTGTATATTAATTTTGCAACAAACTGAAAAACTACTTTCCAAAGTGGCTGTATAGTTTTGCACTCCCGTCAGCAAAGTAGAAGAGTTTCAGGTATTTTGCATCCTTGCAAGTCCTTGGCATAGTCAGTTTTATTTTGGCTTTAGTCATTTTAATAATTGTGTATTAGCATTTTATTGCTATTTGTATTTTTTTATTTTTCTAAAAATTATATTGTTTAGTGTTATTGTGAGTGTGAGATTGATACTTTTCTAGTTCTCTGTGTTCTGATACATGCCAGAATTCTTCCAATGTTGCTTTTAACTGTTTTCTTAATGCAAAGCATGACAATAAAGTTTATCTAAAGAGAAATTCAGCATTTAAAACATGATTAGACCTTTAAATTAATGTTGATAAACATTTAAACTGATAATATCATCAATAGACAGAAGGTTATGTTTTGTCATTATTTCTGATGTGAGGATATTTGTGATATACTTAATCTTATGTTATAATTGTTCATTAAAAAAAAAAATTCCCCAGCTATTGCAAAAGTATACATGAGCATTTTACTCTGATAAAGAAGTAGAAAGTCACCAGATAAAATATTGCTTGGATCCAAACCCTGAGAGCAAGCCAAATAAACTACAAAATCAAAGTTAAAAAAAATCCATTAAAGAAAAACAGAAACTTAAATGAACTAAGTTCCAGGAAATAACATCCTTCTCCCAGGAAAGAACAGACCTGCAGCATAATAATTGGAAAGGAAGGAGTTTGATTCTTCATTTAAAGAGGACATGCTTGTGTACAGATGTTATTATTTCAGATCTTCAAACAATTATGAGAATTAGTCAATTATTATTGCCAGGTGGCAGAAAATGAAGTCGTAATCCACAATCTTTTGCATTACTATATTTTAGAAATAAAATGGAAAGTGAACACAAATGCCATCTGCAATCACTTTAAAAGCATATCAAATTGCTATGAAAAATATAATAAAATATGTTCAAGATCGATGCATTAATACAACATATTGCTTAGAGATGTTAAAGAAGACCTAAATAATGCTGACTTACACATGGCATATGGGATGTACTTGGTTTGAAAGATGCAGTAAGTTTGAGTCATCCATTCTTCCCAGGAATATTTATGGTTTCAATGCAATCTCAATAAAAATAGTAGCAGACTTTTGAAGAAATTTATATGCTAGTATTAAAATTTATGTAAAAATATAAATATTTAAAGGAGCCCAAATAATCCTTAAAAGGAACAAAAGATGTAAGTCTTACTTAATCTTAGTTGAAAATTAACTATAAAGTTGTAATAATCAAGGAAACTTATTATTCATGAAAGAATAGACCAAAGATCTATGAACAGAATAGATTCCAAAAATAAATCTGAATATTTATAGTTAGCTAATTTTTGACTAAAATGTCAGGTCAACTTAATGAGGAAGATAAAGTACTTTTTAAATTTAGTACTGAAAAAATTGCCTGTCTCTAGTAACATAATAAATAAGCATAAAGTAAATGCTCTGTCCTGCTCTATACACAAAAAGTAATTTGAGATAGATTATAAGGCTAAATGTAAATACTAGAAAATATTTTTAGAATAAGCAAGATAATATATTTGAAGCCTTTGGCTAGGCAAACATTTCTTAGAAAAAACATAAAAGCACTAAAATTGATTAGATTTTATTAGAACTAAAATTTTCTGCTTACTAAATGATATCTTAAAGAAATTGAATAGAAAATTGAATTTGTTTTCATAAATGCATCTTTTAAAACACTTTAATCCATAAGATACGAAGAATCAAACTAAATGCCAATCAGTGACAGATTGGATAAAGAAAATATGGCATATATACTCCATGGAATGCTATGCAGTCTTGAAAAATGTGATAATGTCCTTTGATGGAACATGAATGGAGCTGGAGGCCATTATCCCGAGCAAACGAATGCAGGAACAACAACAAGAAAAACAAATTCCACATGTTCTCAGTTATAAATGTGAACTAAATGATGAGAACACATGGACACAGAGAGGAAAATGGACATGGGGCCTACTGGAGGAGGAGGGAGAGGATCAGAAGAAACAACTATTGGATATTAGGCTTTGTACCTGGGTGACAAAATAATCTGTACAACAAACTCCTGTGACACGACTTTACCTATGTAACAAACCTGCACTTGTATCCCTGAACCTAAAATTGATGTTTAAAAAAAAAAAAATTCAAAAAATTCTTAAAATGTAATGAGAACAAAAATTTCAGTTGAAGCTGGTAGATTTAAATAGGCACTTTAACCAAAGAACTTATATGAATGACAAAAAATACATGAAAAGGTATTTTGTTATTTAGTTCATCAAGAAAATACAAATTAAAATCACAATGAGATATCACTAATCTCCTACTACAATGGCAAAATAAATAGGATAGACAATTTTAAATGATCTGAATTTTGAAATATTTTCTAGAATATGGATCCACCATAACACTCATAATTTGCCAATGGGTATATTTCATCATGTAGCTATTTGGGTAACTGTCTGGCAGTTTCTAATAAAAACAAACATGAATATAGCCAATAATTTATCAGTATTTACACCAGGAATTTTTTAAAAGTCAATAAAACAACTTGGGAAATAGTAGATACAACAGACTTATTTTAATAGCATTAGACTAAAAACTACTTTAATTTCCATCATCAGGATGATGAACACATCCTGTTTCAGTCATAACTGAAATATTACTCAAATATTAAAAGGTATAAATTAATATTACAAGATGAATAGTTTCAAATATAGTATGTTAAGCAAAAGAAGCCAGACACAAAAACCAGATTGTTATTTCAAGGACGTTAAATCTAAGAACAGGCAAAATTAATCTATAATTTTAGGAATATGAAATTATTTTCATCTTGTAGAGTACAGAAGAAATAGACTGAAAGAAACAAGATGTAACTCTGGGAATATGGAAATGCCCTATCTCTTGTTTTGAGTCGTGGTTACACTAGGTTTTACAACTATTAAAATTTGTCAAACCAAAAGGTGAAATATGCACATTTTATTTTATGTATTTTAAAATATTTTAAATGTTAATGAAATAAAACATATTTGCAAAAAACAAAAACAAAACAATAATTGTGCTCTTATTAGCCTTTTGTTTTGCTGTTGTACTTCAATTTTGGAAATGTGTCTCCATCAGTAAGATTATTATCTTTAAATCTTATTTGTAGAGTGTTTCTGCATATATGACAGATCATTATCTTCAACAGACCATCTTTGTAAAGTCTGATTTATGTTTTCTAGTTTTATTTTATTTCTAATTGAGAGATAATAATTACACATATTTATGGGGTACAATGTGATGTTTCTATACATGTATGCATTGTGGAATGATCGAATCATTAAGACATTTAAAATTGAGCTTAAAGTTGTATTTTCAAAATTAACTCCCTGTAATCAATTCTTTACACAATTCCTTGGCTGGTGGGGGAGGGGAAGGATCAGAAAGGATAATTAGCACAGTTTTAGTTGTAACCATTAGGATTAAACGGTTTCTTAAATCTGATTTAAATACTACATATTTTTCTTCTTCTTTTTTTTTTTTTTTTTTGAGACAGAGTCTCGCTCTGTCACCAGGTTGGAATGCAGTGTGCAGTGGCACAATCTCAGTTCACTGCAACCTCCACCTCCCAGGTTCAGGCTATTCTCCTGACTCAACCTCCCGAGTAGCTGGGACTACAGGCTTGCGCCAACACAACTGGCTAATTTTTGTATTTTTAGTAGAGACGAGGTTTCACTATGTTGGCCAGGATGGTCTTATCTCCTGACTTTGTGATATGCCGGCCTCAGCCTCCCAGAGAGCTGGTATTACAGGCATGAGCAACCACGCCTGGCCCATAATTGCAAACTTTGATTACCAGATTCGTTGATTGAATCCCTCTTCTAATGTTTCGTGTTTATATTTCTTTGGCTTGTTTCTTTCCCCTCACATCCTCAACTATACTCTTATTGATGATAGCGATAGTATATCAATTTCTGTTTCCTCTGTTACCTGATCAGAATAAATGACATATGTTATAAGCTAAATTTATTTATTGTTAAGTACTCGAGGATTTAAATAGAGTAACGTAATATATGAATAATATAATATTTATCTATCTTCAGTGATTTCTTAAAAATTTCAGTGTTATATTTTCAGGCATTTTTGACAATGGCAGTTTACTAATTTTTCTTTTGATTGTCTTAGTGTAGAACACTTGGTCACAATGATAGGGTCTAAGGACTTGATGTTTCTCTATGAACATTTTCTCTTAAATCAGTGTGTAATTTTATGGCACATAGCATAGGATGACTATGTATGTGTGTTGAAGAGGGTGGAATATGGAGATTTGTGAGGAGGGCAGCTTTTGTCTCCAGGGTTCCTATGTTTTCCTGGCAGGGAACCCAACTGCTTGCAGCTGTGGTCTTTACAACTTTTGGTCTAAAGTGAAACAAAGAACAATTTTGAAATCCCGTATGAACATGTCAGGAATAAATGATGACTGTACTAGGCCATATGATCTACCATTCTCAAAGGTCAAGGGGGTATTACTATGATTCATGTTCTTGCTGAACACACATAGCTTTCCGAAGCAGTAGTTCTGAAAGCAAAAGCATCACAAAGAAGAGTGATAAAGGAATCAAAAATACAGGAATCAAGAAAGAAGGATTGATGAGCAGATTAACAATGGATGTACACTATTAAGGATGTTTTCTAGAGGAAGCATCTGCTATTTTTCTGTGTCCTCTGATTTTTATTAAAATCCTTGTTCTTATGTACTCTGGCCCCTCCCTTGCCTTTTAGCTTTGTTCTACTTAGGTTTGGAGAAAACTCTCCCCTTCAGAGCTCCGTATCACTGGATTCCTGATAAATTTGGCCAGTGGAAGACACTGAGGGGGAAGACTGAATGTCTCTCCTTCTGTTTTTGCCTCTCCTAAAGTCAGTTCATCATCTCTGAGGCTTTGGCTTCCATGAGCAAGGCTTATCAAATTTCTAACTTCTGTTGGATGATCTTGGCACCTGGGCACTAGTAACACTGCCTGACTTACTAGTTTCTCCATTCTAAAATGGTAGACAGCTTTGCTGCCAACCTCACCATAGCTGTTAATCTCCAGATCACTTCACAGTCCCATTTGGTTTAATATAATAGTTCTTTTATCAATATAGTAATTTCAAAGAATTAAATGTCCTATTTTCCTCATTAGATTGTGACTTGCATCTATTTTATTCTATCAGAATCTTCACCATTCTTCAATGTCCACCTTAAATGTTTTTCTTGTTTTTTATAAAAAAAATCAACTCTCTCTTTTTAATACTTTGTTCTTCTATTTATACTCAACAGTCTCATATTGATGGTAGTTTCATACAAGCTTCTTTATTTTAAATGGCTATTTGTAGAGAACTATGTCTCATTTATCTTCGTATCTCCCAATATGCAAAAATGTCGAGGATGTAACATCTCTCCCCCTGTGCATTCTCACACGTATTATATAACTGACAAATGTTTGTTGCAGTGAAGTAAAATAGATATACAGGATGTGCTATGTCATAGCTGAAAAAATAATAAAAAAAAAAACAGTAACTTTGGGATTTCTTGAAGATAGAGACAGTGATAAACTGGATTATGGCAAAGTTTCCATTAATGTATTAATATAATTTGTACTATAATTTTGCCTGGAATATTGCTGGTTTATGCATATTTCCCTGTTTAATTAGGTACTTCATTTCATTCTCTAAGGTGTCTAATTTTGGACAATAAAAGTATACATTATCAGAGTTGTAACTTAGACTACCAAATACAATAAAAAAATAGTTTATATACACCAAATAATATATTTACCTCTTTTTGTTTTCTTTTTCTTGAGATGGACTTTCACTCTTGTTGCCCAGGCTGAAGTGCAGTGGCACGATCTCAGCTCACTGCAACCTCCACCTGTCAGGTTCAAGCAATTCTCATGCCTCAGTCTCCTGAGTAGCTGGGGTTACAGGGCCACCACATCATCCCTGGCTAATTTTTGTATTTTTAGTAGGGGCGGGGTTTCACCATGTTGGCCAGATTTGTCTCAAACTCCTCACCTCAGGCCATCCACCCGCCTCGGCCTCCCTAGTGCTGGGATTACAGGTGTGAGCCACCGCGCACAGCCCCAAATAATATTTTTAAAATCATGAGGCTCAGGACCAAGTTCAAGAATGAAGAATGAGAAAAGAAATGACTTATAGGGTTTCTTATTTGTTCTTTTTCAAGACTTTTGAGGCTGTTAAATAAATAAACCTGAGTAAATTGAACCGAGAGACTCAAATTATCACTGTAAATAATTCTTATAAAGAATATCTTCTCATCACAGTAAGCTGGAATTGTGTACTTCCCTGACCAGTGTATGGTAGATGATGACTCAGGCTGAGATGGAACATTGGAAAAATAATAAATAAGAGAAAATGGGCAGTGAGCATCAGACAATGGGAGAATCTGCTTACCTAATGAGGCATGGGTAGTCAGACAGAGGCAAGGCAAAGAACGGCAAGTGCAGGTACTCACTTCTATAAATATAATTACCATATTCAATCAGCTTCCTTAAGATGCACACTAATATGCTAGTAAAAACCACTATGTTACATTCAAGGTTTTTTCTTTTTTTTTTTCCCCCTCCCTTAAGCTGGAAAGCAACTGAAGGCTCATACTTCCTGAAAATTAATCTTTAATTATCATCGCTGGGAATTAGACAGATTTCAGTCATTCAATACAGATTGATTGCCTACAAAAAAGATTAGTATGATGCTAAATGCCTGGTATAGAGTGTTGAATGAAGCAGGCATGATATCTGCCTTTTTAAAACTTTACATCTCTTGAAAAAATAGTAATTAAACCAAAAAGCAAAGCAAAATATATGAATATAGAATGTTAAACTTCCCTTTCCATTTACTTTCAGTTTTTAACCTTCACAGAGCATGTTTAGAATGCCATTCAGATTTAGGGATGAGAATAATGAAATTAGAATCATTTTTCAAGCTAGTGCTACTTCTGCATGAACCCAGTTTATTACATAGTTCCTTATTATGAGCTGTGACCTTCAGTTTACAGAAAGAAGGAAAGGAGAAAAAAAAATCATTTAGAAATATCCTGGCTGTATTACGAATTCACAGAAGGAATTAAAATCAATGAAAGTTATTGGCAAAAAAGAATACAGTGATAAAGATTTCCCAGGCTTCTACATGAAGTCAGAATGAACATTAAGAGCAGCAGCCGCCAACATCTGCCATGGTACTCCCTGGTTGTCTGAAGTCATAAAGAAACAGAAGCCTATTTTAAGATACAATTTGATGTAAATAATATGTCCTTTGCTCAGAGTCAAAAATAATATATCTAGATTTAAACAATAACAAGGAGACAGTTGTTTAAGGAAGCAAAGCTAATGAGAGATGACAATTAATTTTTATGCTTGTTACTAACAAAGTTAATTTTACCTTTATCAGCCTTCATCCCCACCCCCCTACCTTTCCACACAAATATAAATCTTACAACTTCTAGCTTTACCAGCAAATTTCAGAATATCTGCAAGGCAAAAATTTCTGAATTTAATTTACTCAAGGCTATTCAAAGACAAACTCAGGGAGTTGGACCTCAAATCCCTCTTCTGTTACATCTGGATGATGAGGTTTATTTAGAACTCCAAAAACGCAATACCATGAAATTAGATCCTGTGCTCTGAAAGCTCTGAATTTTTTATTGCCAGGTTAAAATTGGTAAGAGTTAGCTCTTGAGTACCAGATAAAAAGTGAATCTTCATGGATCTTAACTTAATTTGTATAGTCAGTTTCTCCACTGTGATTATTCCACCCCTTTAAATCTCTTCACCCCTGTAAAATTGTCTCTGACCATTTCATACCACAGCACCCTACTTTGTCATGGGATCAAGTAGCTAGTCTTTTGTTTGTTTGTTTGTTTGTTTGAGACAGAGTCTCGCTCTGTCGCCCAGGCTGGAGTGCAGTGGCCAGATCTCAGCTCACTGCAAGCTCCGCCTCCCGGGTTTACGCCATTCTCCTGCCTCAGTCTCCCGAGTAGCTGGGACTACAGGAGCCTGCCACCTCGCCCCGCTAGTTTTTTTGTATTTTTTAGTAGAGACGGGGTTTCACCGTGTTAGCCAGGATGGTCTCGATCTCCTGACCTCGTGATCCGCCCGTCTCGGCCTCCCAAAGTGCTGGGATTACAGGCTTGAGCCACCGCGCCCGGCCTAGTTTTTACCATATTATATGACACTTAAAATGTACTACTCATTTTGCCTATATATCATGCTGTGCTCACTGCTGTTTCATATATGACAAATTAATTTCAAGTAAAATAGAATCCATTATTTCTAGTTTTAGACTTTTGTTAACTTATTAAACAGGAGGATTAATACCTTTGTCCAATTTTTGAAATATAAACACGAACTCATTTACTTTCCAAGTTTTACTTTAATCACTCAGAAATTGTACTAATTTTATCTTTCTCTGCATCTGATTTATGAAATAAAATACTTGTTTTCAGATCCGACTTGATGTAATATAAGGATAGTGGATTACTTGGTATAACCAATGATCTATCAATTTTGTAATCATATAAATAATTAAAGACATATTTATGTTTTATTGATAACTGTTAAGTATTTAAATAGCTGTGCTTTCACTTATTCAGCACATCTAAATCATGGTAATTTTTTTTAGTTTTTTGTACAAAAAAATTTTTTTTTCTTTTCATTCTTTTTCCCAGATGAGAAATTGATTTGAAAGTATACATGGGCAACTGTATGAAAGCATTGGAGAGACACATGAATATGCTCACAGTTTCTTCAACTAATGCAGAAATGTCAATTTTTTTTTTTCTAAAAGTAAAGCAAGCAGCAAAAGGAAAAAAAATATTTTAAGTTGTTACAGTCATAGTTAGCAACTAACTTGGCAAACACTGTTTATATCAGATGTTCATGCATGGTTGATCATGCAGATGTTCATGCATGATTTATGGCAGCAAACTTGCAAAAAAATTGCTTATTTGGCCTAAACCTGCTTTCATAATCATTTTCATGTCTAATTGTAGGATAGAAGAAGGGTGTTTTCTTGTTTAGTAAAAAATATTTTAACATATTTAACCTTTATTTCATTTTATTACTTTGCTACAATTACTAAATTTATAAAAAGTCCGGGCCAAGCATGGTAGTTCATGCCTGTAATCTTAGCACTTTGGGAGGCCTAGGCAGGAGGACCACTTGAGGTCAGAAGTTCAAGATCAGCCTGGGCAAAACAATGAGACAGCATCTCTACAGAGAATTAAAAAATTACTTGGATGTGGTAGTGTACTCCTAGATAATTGAGAGGCTGAGGTGAAAGGATCATTTGAGCCCAGGAGCTTGAGGTTGCACTGAGCTGTGATCCTACCCCTGCACTCCAGCCTAGGACTCTGTCTCAAAAAAGAAAAAGTTTTATTCCATGGAGACATTTTGTTGTTACTAGGTTTGCACTGTGAAGTTAGAATTATAAATATGTCATAATTGTAAAGCATATTTAGCAGAATTATGAATATATCTATTTAAATTATATTTTATTTTGGGAAAATTGTAACTTACAAATGGATAGGTGCATGGGCTGGGTGCGGTGACTCATGACTGCAATACTAGCACTTTGGGAGGCAGAGGCAGGAGAATCGCTTGAGGCCAGGAGTTGGAGACCAGCCTAGGCAACAAAGTGAGACCTCTGTCTCTACAGAAAAATAAAAATTAGACAAGCAGGATTACCTGTGCCTGTAGTTCCAGCTACTCAGGAGGCTGAGGTAGAAGGATTGCTTGAGCTCAGGAGGTCAAGGCTGTAGTGAGCTGTGATCATGCCACTGCATTCCAGCCCAGCTGACAGAGCCAGATCCTATCTCAAAAAAAAAAAAAAAAAAAAAAAAAAAAAAAAAAATGCAAGCAGATTATTTTCTTCAGCACTTTTGCTGGAAAGGAAAATTTATGTTGAAATATGACAACCAAGAAAATCTGTAAGATTTTGCTCAATGGACAAAGAGCTCAAATGTCTGTTTGACATGATTTACCTTGATCCTTCTGGGTATCACATAATGGAGTGTTCTTAGTGCTATTTGAGCAGATTTTAAGCTTAAATTTTTTTTGTTTGTAATTACTCTCATCCAGCTGTGGATAATCAAAAAGATAACCAATGGGTGAAGGTGCCAGCTCTCCTAGTATAATTCACCTTGTAAGGAACAGAAATTGTACTGAATGGAAGGGCTGCAACATCCAGGCTATAATTGCATACTATTGAATTACAGTCTCTACTAGACTTCTTTTCCATGGGAGTTCATGTGATTGAAGAACCTCACCAGAGTTGATGAAGTTGAAGAACCTGCCCAGATTTCTTTACTTACATCCAAAGCTTATTGGAATGACCAGATGGATATTTCTGCATTAAGATGGGTCATAGTCTTTGGAAATGTATTTCACAGAATGTCATTCATTTTTTAATTTGTACTTGAGTACAAATTAAATGTTTGTAGTCCCAGCTACTCGGGAGGCTGAGGCAAGAAAATGGCGTGAACCTTGAAGCTCGGGAGGCAGAGCTTGCAGTGAGCTGAGATCCGGCCACTGCACTCCAGCCTGGGTGACAGAGCGAGACTCCGTCTCAAAAAAAAAAAAAAAAAAAAAAAAAAAAATTATCTAATTTAATCTTTACAAAAATATTTGAGGATGGTAGTATGTCCATGTCACATTGGGGAAACTCAGTAATGAGGAAGAAAATTTGAACAAGAGAAGGAGGGAAGTCATTAAATGTTTAATATGTTTATGGGAAAGGATATTAGATACACCTTACTAAATACATAAAACAAGCAAAGTATGGGTAACTGGAATAAAATATGGCTATCAGTTCACTGACTCATTTTGTTTTCCTTTTTTTTTTTCAACCTAGCAATCACTAAAATCTAGATTTACTAAATAACATTGAATTTTCTCATACTCTGGAGTAGATGACACAGTGGAAACCAAATCATTCCAAAATAAATTTGCAAGCAAAAATAGCCATTAAGGTTTTTTTCTACTAAGAACATCGATATATTGACTATTATATTCCACTCTTAAAAATCACAGCCTGGGATTTTCAACTAAAAAAAAAAAAAAAAAAAAAAAAAAGCATTAACAAAACCAACATAGTAACACTTTAAATATTTAATAAAGTTGAAATAACTAAGGGAGAAATTTTCTGGAATTCATTTCCTGTGTGTTCATTCTGGATTATAAACCATGATCATGTAGTTCCATTTTAATTTTGAATTCCAGATTTAATGCAGGATTGGGTGATGCAGATATCAGCTGAAGATAAAAAAAAAATTATTTCTAACAGTAATAATTTATCTCAATGAACCTTGTTACTGCTGTTAATTATGTGTATCAGTCTGGTATTATGGAAAGTTCATGAACATTGTTGCTAATCAGAGCTTAGTTCCACTTCTGGCTCTGCCTTTTTAAAAATGACTTCCCTCCTTCTCTTGTTCAAATTTTCTTCCTCATTACTGAGTTTCCCCAATGTGAAAGTGACAAATTTCCCCCCTCAAAAATTTTTTTAAAAATTAAATTTTATAATTTTTTTTTTTTTTTTTTTTTTTTTTTTTTTTGAGACGGAGTCTCGCTCTGTCACCCAGGCTGGAGTGCAGTGGCCGGATCTCAGCTCACTGCAAGCTCTGCCTCCCAGGTTCACGCCATTTTCTTGCCTCAGCCTCCCGAGTAGCTGGGACTACAAGCGCCCGCCACCTCGCCCGGCTAGTTTTTTGTATTTTCAGTAGAGACGGGGTTTCACCGTGTTAGCCAGGATGGTCTCGATCTCCTGACCTCGTGATCCGCCCGTCTCGGCCTCCCAAAGTGCTGGGATTACAGGCTTGAGCCATCGCGCCCGGCCTAGATAAGTTATTTTAAATGCCAGATCCAAAATAGACTTTAAGCAAATAACAATGTCTTTTTGTGTTGTTTCTTTAAAATGTATGTGTATATTTAATAATTAATTTCAAGTCATTAGTTTGTTTCCAGATGTTGTTAGAGGTTAAAGTTTCCAATTAGTTTCTTTATATTTAACAGTGTAATTTATATTTAATAGGTGCATTTAAAAGTTCCCATTATCCCTGGACACAGTTGTTGATATTCAATAGCTGTTGAGAAAATGTATGGAGGAATGGGACACTGACAGTCAGGAAGTGAGCTACTGTGTGTATAGGACTAGTGTCTCCATTGTAATGAAGACATTGACTCATCTGGCTTATGTTAATAATAAATCCAAGAGAATCGGTATATTTAGAATTTTATGAATGAGCTTTGCATTTACATTATACTTTCATGCTTGAATTAAAAGTCATCCCATTTGTGAAAAAGGTGGTATGTGGGAAGTCAAACTGTTGTTCTTTTTAGGTAGAAATCAACATTATTAACAACAACAACAACTGAATGTATTGGCAGTTTAGTAATTTTCCATTAAAGTGTAAAGCAATCAATGATCAAGAAGAATTGAGATTGAGCCAGTTAGGCTTTTTCAACATTTAGTTTGTTTTCCCTTCCGAAGCCCTTTTTCATTCTGAGTGCATAGATGATGTAAGTGGCAGTATGCAAATCTCCTCCTCTGAGAGCTGTAATTCAGTGCAGTGTATAATTGCGGCGTCCATCTGGCCCAGTCCCACAAAAGCACATGTAGCAGTTTAGTTATAAAAATGTTCAGGTGACAAAATGCCAGATGTTTTACATGGTTGTCATCTTTGAATTTCCTTTCATTTTATCACCTAACAGAACCTTAGTATAATGATCTTCGTGTTCATGAATTTTTTACATTTTCTTTTGACCTCTGAAACATCAGAAAAATAAGCACAGTAAATAAGTAAGGTAGAATATGCATAATTATAGGTATATATCCTACATAGTGTATAAATTATATAGAGTATTACATTATAGCAAAGTCTTCTTTAATATTTTATTTTTGTATGTATTTAGCTATCATATTTAACTATGATCTTCCTTAAATGAGGATGTAAAATGATATTCAATGTGGTAAATAGTTTCTCATGTTTTGGTTCACTCTTGTAAATCCATGTGAGTCTGGATAATCATAACAGCAAAATATAGAGTAAGTCTTGAATCTGGATTCTACAAAGTCCTCATTCTTTTCTTTTCACTATTGTTTTTGTGATTACTACAGAGGAATGTTTTATACCTTTGGCCAACTTTAAGAACCAGATCTCTGCAATGCTTACCACTCCTTAGTCTGAATCTTTGTGTCAGTAATGCACAGAGAAGGTTCCCTGAAAAAAAAAAAAACAAAAAAACAAAACAAAAAAAACCTGCATTGTTTTTAATGCAAGATAACTAGCTGCTTTAAAGACAAGGACAAATTGTCCAACAATAATTGTAATCTATGGCTCTGGGTGTTTTGATCAGCAGGAATATACCTAGGGTATGTCTAACTTTAGAGGGTTCCCTAATTAATAATAGTGATGCAGCGCTTTTGATAAAGTATGTAATGCTGAAACTATTGCTTCTAAAATTCATTCTTCATTTGGACATAAAATTCAACTTGAAGGACTTTTGGTTATATAAAATTTCTGAATGTTTTTTATACCTTTCATTTCTTTAGACTGCAAATGATGGCTGCAGAATTCACTGAAATGTTGAACTTAAAATGTTGTAGCAGTCAAAGAAAACACTGCTGAATTTACTGGTTGTTTCTCAAGAGTCTATATCCCTGAATATCAGATATTGGTTGATAAAAGGAGTTGCTGCTGCCCTATCACTGTAAGCAGAAAAAAAAAAAAAAAAAAAAAAAAAAAAAAGTTTTATATGCAATAGTCAAGAGCTTTAATAGTAGTGGACTGTGATTTTGTTCTTAGAGAGAAATATTTTAGATGAGGAGTTAGATCTTTCCTTTCTCTCATGTCCATTAGTCAAACTCCTTAGATATAGAATCACCAGCCTCCTGACGTATGTCTATTTCTCTCACATTTCTCATAAGTTGCCAAACAGAGCAGAATGACTTGGGGAACTTGGGGAGATCAATTTGTCTACATATTGTGCTTCTTAATTTGATTGCTTAAAATTGCCATGAATATTCGAAGAAAAACAATCCTTTGGTATGAAATACATCTCTACCAAGTATGATTTCTCAAACAATAATGTTGAGATAAATGCATTTATTTTTACGTAAATAATAAAATATGTCAAAATATTAATTAGTAGTTATACAGAGTATTGCAATAGCTTCCTGTTTTGTAAAATTGCACATTATATCTTTCATTTATTTTAAGAGTTAGTGTGTAGAGAAACTTCAACCTGGGGGACATGAATATTCACCCAGAGAAATTTCATTGTGGGCCAAATGATAATCCATTGTTGATTAATATGCTTTATGTACCTATAGAATACATTAGGCTAACACCCATTTGATCATTGTGAAACTGGAGATGACTTATTTTATTCCAATTAATAAAAACTGACTTTGTTATAGAAGTTGACTAATCATAAGTACATATATACTCTAGTACTTTCAGAATTCATCTTGAGAAAAAGACTAATTCAATTAAAATAAAGTAGCTTTCAGAAGTATGTGACATGGGACAAAAATTAAAACCTAAGGAAGCAAAGGCTTAAAGCTTGATACTAGGGTCTTGTAAAGGATCAGTCCTGACAAATTAAAAACAGAAACTTTCGACAGGATGCAGTGGCTCACCCCTGTAATTACAGAACTTTGGAAAGCTAAGGAGGACAGATCACGAGGTCAGGAGTTTGAGACCAGCCTGGCCAACATGGTGAAACCCTGTCTCTACTAAAAATACAAAAAATTAGCTGGGTGTGGTGACATGCGCCTGTAGTCCCAGCTACTGAGAAGGCTGAGGCAGGAGAATTGCTTGAACCCAGGAGACAGAGGTTGCAGTGAGCCGAGATCGCACCATTGCACTCCAGTCTGAACGACAGGGTGAGACTTCTTCTCAAAAAAAAAAAAAAAAAAAAAAAGAGACACTTTCTTCAAGGCAGCAGGATTGCCCATAAAGACTCTCCTGTTTGGAGCTAACACACAGTGTTGGAAGGCTAAAAAGGGCCATTTTTAACATTATACATTTTACACAACAAGAAATTAAGAATCTAGAATACGTCCCCCCTTGCCCAGATCACATAGATATTATTGATGGAATTAAAGTAGAGCCTAGTAAAACCAGTACAGATTCTAGTACACTCTCTACCAAAGTATACACTGTTATGTACAAAAACAAGTGAAGAAAAAAGAAATAAGACTCAAAATGGATTCATATTAAGCTTACTGTATGTAAGAGGTAACATTAAGTGTGGTTAAGGAATGAAGGCATGAAAAGCCTGAAATAAGCAACATTTGAAAAGGTAAATGAAGACTTGATAGGGTAACTATTAAAGTAACTCTTTATATACAACAAAAATCTTCTTACGACTGACCTGTAATATATCAGTTACTGTTTGTCAGAGAAAAAAAATATTGATTTTACTATTCCACATTCCTTTATATATGCAGATTGTGAGGACAAGCACATCCCCTTTTCTCTAGGTATTTTCAATAAAATTCCAGTGTTCACAGATCCACATAATCAAAAACAAATGTACATTCACTTCTTATAACATGTTTTGCGTATTATAAAATTATATTTTTGGTCTGGTTGTAGATGAATTCATAGCTGAAATTTTTTTTTTTTTTTTTTTTTTACCAATATTACAACTAATGACTCTAGAAATATTATAATATATTACATCTATTTATATAATATTGTGGCAAATGTTTGTGTGTGTGTGTACGTGTTGATTTTCAAAATTGTTAACCTGACGTTCACTAAAATGTATTTCTTGCAGTTATCTTATATTTCTTTGGAGGCAAATAATTTTAAATATTGATATAGTACAAATATAGCTTAGTTTGAATCTTGTTAGGTGTTAAATATAGTTGAGAACAGTGTTATCTAGAAACATAATTATGCTGAATATTAATGTATCGAAATTCTTAATCTGATTCATTACTAGATGAAGAAAGAAAACTCAACAAAGTAATTTCTTTTTCTAAAGAAAATGAAGCACAATCCTACAAGATTGAAAATGTTGTGTAAGAAAACACACAGAAGAATTTAAATCATATTAAATGTTTAAATGCGTTCAAACGTAACTCAAAACATATGTTCTGCAATGAAATTTTGCATGTTTAAAACAAGGTATAATCATTAAAATACAATTAAAATCATGTCATAACATAAAAGAAAAGCTACCATAAGGATATTGGGAGTAGTATTAGGTGCCAGATTTACCTGAAAAAATTCTTGTCATTCTTTATCTTCAGCAGTAGAATATGGGCACTAGGGAAATTGCTATGTGTTTTTTTCATCTGTCATCTAAACCATTGACACAAGGGCAAAATGTAACAAGTGGGAACACCTTATGGACTTGGAAACTTCTTTGTGGAGTTTCAGTTTTATAAAGCTAAAAATAAATTGTTAGTGACACACAAAAGCATGACAGTCCTGTTTTTATTTGTGCATTGTTTCAAGCAAAATTTAAAATGTAAGCTTAACCAAAGTACGTCAGTTAGCACTGTAAAAAAAAGACTTTTCAGAGAGGCATTAATTTTGTTAGATTTAATTGTTTCCTAAAGAACTCTACTGCCATCATTCATTCAGCTTTCTTATCCTTATAAAATGAAAATGGATAGCAAGAGAAGAGGGGATATAAGGAAAGAAAGAAGAGAGGGAGTGAGGGTGTCTTATTCCATTTGCACAATGTTCTAAAGGAATACCAGAGGCTGGGTAATTTATAAAGAAAATAAGTTTATTTGGTTCACAATTCTTCAGACTCACCGTGCTGGCAAGAAGCATGGTGCCAGCATCTGCTTCTGGTGAAGGTTTCCTGAAATTTCCATTCATGGTGGAAAGCAAGGAAAGCAAGCGTGATTTGGCAATGGAAGGAAGCAAGAGATGGGAAGAGGTGTCAGACTCTTTTTAGCAGTCTCTTCTTCCAGGAACTATTAGAGCAAGGATTCATTCATTATCACAAAGATGGCACCAAACCATTCATGAGGAATTCACAGCCATGATCCAAACACATCTCACCAGACCTCACCTCCAACACTGGGGATTAAATATCAACATGAGATTTGGAAGGGACAAATATCCAAACCATATCAGAAGGAGTAAGGAAGGAAGGCAGATTTAGCATATATGATTTGAGTAGGTGTCTTGGGGGAAACTTCAAAATCAATAACTTTCTAAGTCTAGAGTATAAGGATATCTCCAAGAAGGATAAATTACAAGATAAGGATAATACCAAAAATAGAGCATCGAGCAGACCTAAGGTTTCTGGTAGATTAAAATATGCATCTATCCATGGAAAGTGATTTACGCAACAAAAGTTTAAATTTGAAAAAGTAGACTTCTAAACATTATTATTACCAATGTAAAAACAAATATAAACAAACTGCAAGAGCCAAAACTCAAGCAAATGATAGAATGGGAAGAAAGCAAATAAAAAGGACCTAACCAGGATCAAAATGCTTGAAATAATTGTCAAAAATGAATCTGAATGCCTCCTTTAAATTTAAAACTATTACATTATTGTGTAGCAGGAGAGATTGCATATAGGATGGAAAATACTTTCTGTGGAATCAACTACATTCACAGTTGTCTTGAATTTTAGTGAATCACTAAAATTATTTTTGTTTTATGTTTTCAGATATGTACCTTTTCATAGCTCTATTCCTTTGGTTAAAATGTGTCGTGAGAAGTCCTTTTAGTTTTAAGCTAGGAAAAATAAGTTTCTTGGAGTAATTAGCAACCCAGAAAGGTCTAGATATGAAGAGAATTGAATTAGGATTTCTCAGACAGTCATGAACACATTAGATTTATCAAACCTAGAACTGAATAATTTGAACAGCTTCAGAACTTGATTCTTCATCTAAATTCAGGATGTAGGAGGAAAATACTCATTAGTCTACAATATTAGTTAACTAGATGAATTGAGTGGTAGCATAAAATTTTAAAAAAGCTGAAGTAATTTTAATATGATAACATTTTATATGTAATTGAAGATGTGCTCTGCTCCTATTACTGTGAAAGAAACTGCCTACATGTCTTGTCCTATCAAGTATGCAGAATGAAAATATTTGTCAGCATTTGTCAACAAAGAGCAAAAAATGCACAGACATGCACACATATTTAAGAGCAACACAAATTTGTTTTACTGATACATATTTCAATACACTTAAAATGTTTGAATCAGTAATTCTAAAAACTGATTTTATATTAAATTTTATGGGAAATACTTAAATGTCATATTTATTAAAAAATATAAAGTTTAACATTTTTTCCACATATATGTACACATATGCCAATACCACAAACCTACACATACACACACACACACGCCACACACAAAACACATTCACTTGCCTTACAAAATCATATGCATCAATAGAAGAATTAGCAAATAGAGGGTGCATTTCTCTCAAACACTTTATCATAAATTCCAATGTATCTATCAAACAAATGGGACTGGTTTGGTATGCTTAATTTTGAACATACAGTGCCATATTCAAATGGAAAGTGGCAAAAAATGAGCAAAATTCAGAGAGAAGCATTATTCATTGTGTTCTACAAGGTGCTATGCTGGACAATATATTTATTATCTCACTGGTCCCATCATTAAAATATTGATAACTTACTTTACAAGTCTGTTTGATTCTTCTGTATAGTTAAGATTACAATATTCTGATAACATTTGCGTTAATTTATTTTAGAGTTAAGAAAATGTTACATTCCATTTCCATAGTTATAACGAGCTACACGTTTCTTGTGTTATATTGCATCAAGTTTTCTGAATAACAATAGTCCTAACAGATGCCTTATGGAAAAATTATTGGCTGTGGTCATATAACTTAAAAACATCATAATAAACACATTTCTCGGAAATTCAAAGTGAATATTTACGTTTTAAAAGATCTGAGGAGGTGTGGTGTCTCACACCTGTAATCCCAGCACTTTGGGAGGCCAAGGCATGTGAATGACGAGGTCAGGAGATCGAGACCATCCTGGCTAACACGGTGAAACCCCGTCTCTACTAAAACTACAAAAAATTAGCCAGGCGCGGTGGCGGGCGCCTGTAGTCCCAGCTACTCAGGAGGCTGAGGCAGGAGAATTGAGTGAACCCGAGAGGCGGAGCTTGCAGTGAGCCGAGATCGCGCTACTGCACTCCAGCCTGGGTGACAGAGAGAGAATCTGTCTAAAAAAAAAAAAGAAAAGAAAAGAAAAAAAAAATCTGAGGAAACATGTTTTAAAATATTTATTTATATCATAAAGCTCTTCTTTGTGTTAATTCTTTTTTTTTAACAACATTTTTAAATATTCATCAGAATAACTGTTTTAAACTGTACAAAGTTTGTGGACAAAGACATCATCATATTTATATATAAATAAACTTTTTCTTACATGGGAGATAACAGGTTTTAATTAAGCTTTTACTGAACAAATAGAACATTTAAATGACATGCTTTATCTTCATGAAACTTCATGAAGCATCTATTACCTTCATATGTGGAGAGTATTTAGAAGCTAACCTTGTTGGTGCAAATACTTAAAAATTGGCAGTAATTCAAATAAAATGACAGACATTTATGCAGTATTCATTTTAATGAATAGTGAATGTCTACACACACCTATCACATACCAACCACAAGCAGTAGATATAGGCTCTTTGGTCCTGAAAGCATTATGTAGCAATCCTTGGAAATAAAATACTTAAATTACTATTCCTCCTAACCAGTCCTCACACATAATTGTGAAGCTCACCATTGTATTTCACACGTAGCTGTTTTGTGATGCATCTTCTGTTAGAAATCTTCACCAATATCCTTCAACTGAATATCATGTCATTTTTCTACATTCTAATGAAGCATCACTTTCATCTTTAAAGCATTTTCTGATAACTGCCTGCACCCTCTCAGCCACAAAGTTTACTTATCTCCATAACTCTTTTTCTGTACTTTGTGGTATTCAATGCTTCTATGCCTACACACATACACAAATACACAATAGTTTATTTATTATTTATAAATTTATTATTTACATATATATATACAGACATATATAGAGAGAAAAAACTTTAAGAAATAAGATGAATAACAAATTTCAAATATGTTTTCTTCTACATATTCTATATTTTAGGTTTTACTGTACTATTATACTTTTATTTCAGTTTTAATGAGGTGCAAGGTATGGACAGAGATTCAATTTTCTGCATAGGAATGTCCAATATTTTAAATAGGACTCACAATGACACATAACTATGCTCTGAGTTACTATCTTAACATTGTTGAAGCTTTCAATCTATGAACATGGTACACCTCTACATTCATATGGGTCTTTTAAAATTTTTTTGTCATTAATTTTAGTGTTCAGTATAGAATTCCTGAGCACATTTTGTTAGCTTATACTTAACAAACTCGTGTTATTCCAATATGCTATATAATTAAATTAGATTTATAATATTGGGAAAGAGTGAATATATAAACAATGCATTTTTAAAAATTAACTTCAACTGTTCATTGTTAACATAAAGAAAAATTATGTTTTCTTTATATTTGCTCTGTATCAATGTCTACCTAAATTATGAGTTTATAGAGATTTCTTTATTGGTTCCATATGATTATCCACATAGCTCTCTCTCTCCTACAAATAAAGACAGATTTATTTTTTTCTGTAACAATCTGGAAGTTCATATTTCTAGCTTACTGGGCATCATAAGAGTGTCAGTAGGATGTTAATTAGAAATGGTAGAAATAGATACCCTTGCCTTGTTTTAGGTTTTAATTATAAAAAATATTTCATCTTTTATCAGTAGTTTTGATATTAGCTGTAGATTTCTGATGTTATTTATAATGTTAAGGAATTTCTATCCCTATTTTGCTGAGAGTATTAATCAGAAATAGTGTTGAGTTTTGTCAAATATTTGTATACATTAATTGAGGTATTTATACCACTTTTTCTTTAGTCTGTTCATATGATATTTTGAAGGCTTTCAAAAGTTAAATCACCTTTACATTACCAGAATAATCCCCATTTGATCTTTATATATTTTGTTTTTATACATTGCTGGATTCTACTTGCTATAAGAGTGTATTTGTTAGATTCTATTCTTTTGTTGATGATGTTTGCTTCTATATTTATGAATAACATATAATTTTACATTTTTATAATTACTATATATATATATATATAT
>NW_016812293.1:438307-444769 GCF_001698545.2 Rhinopithecus bieti | reverse complement strand
TTTTCAGAAACACAAAATTGTGTTCTATATTAGGACAAGGAATAAAATGTAGAACATTTAGTTCTATCTGAACAGGTATTTGAAGAAAAATGATAGTACTTAAAATGTAGTTAATTAGATTTTTTATTTGTATTTACATAATATGTTAATATGTTTCAGTTAATATTATATTTACCGGATTCTGTTGAAATATATGGAACACAATTATTTAATATGGAGGCAACATTATTCTTTGCTTTGACTTTTTTTATTTTAGTAATTAAGTTATTTTGCATCTTAGTGAAATAAATGAACCAAAAAAAGTGATAAAGAGTGACATTTCTGAACATAATTGCAAGTTTATTATTTCACTGATAAAATTCAAAGTTCACTAATAATAAAACATAAGATTTCCTATACACATCCTACCTGATTTTTGTTCTTATATGTTTGATGAAGGGGATAGTATGCTTTTGAACAATAGAAGTTAATATGAAAAGCATGTTGTATACAAAATAAGCTTATAATTCTGGCATGCAGATTTATAGAGACCAGAAACAGCAAAAATTGCTGATTCTACTAAAATAATACTTACTTCTCTTTAAAGAAACAAGTAAAAAACTACAGTATTTTATTTTTATAGAATGTTTTAATTTCTGATCAAAGTAATTATAACTGGTGTTCTTTTTTTCTTTAATGGTTTATTGCAGCCAGTAAAACTAAAATTCTCTCTTAATCTCTCCCCACCATCAATCCTATAAATCACTCAAAAGAAGATGTAAAACTGACATTTATTTAGCTCTTATTCTGTATCAGACAATATCTTTAGTACTCTGAATTCCTCATCTCAGTGACAGTAAATTCTTACTTTTCCACTACACTGCACTTCTTTGACCTATCACCTAATTCAGTAAAGATTACAGAGGTATTTTTCGTTGATAAAATTATACAGAAATTATATGCATTATTAATAGATACATAATAAAAATGTCATTTAATTTACATCACAATTCACTTATGTTGTTAAAGTCTAATTTTAAATGTTATTTGCTTTCAAAGAGTATATGTTTTATTTCATTCAAATTTTTAAAAATAGTTGAATATATGTGTGATGGCTGCAATGAATGAAACTGGAGCATTTTTAAATCTGTTGTTTTAAATAAATACTAGATGCATACAACACCCAATTGTACAATTATTTAATATAGCCAGAGGTTTTCAATTTAGAAATAAGGCAATTTTTAAGAATGCATATGAAAGTCAACTACAGACAGTGTTTTATCTTATAGTTCATAATAGACCCATTTTTTGATCTCAGCAATGGACTTAGTTTAAGTTATATAAGCAACAGAACCTTTTAGAGTAGATGAAAAATTGATCAGAGAAAACAATCATGAACTTACAATCATCTTAAATTGCCTGTCTGTGTTTTCATTTGTTTGTTTTGTGTGTGTGTGTTTGTGGTTTCTTTTTATTTATTTAAAGGACGGAAAACACCTTTTGAGCAGCTCTGCTCCTGAAGGCAAGTCACCCAATGCGATGGTTGCTGGGAAACGATTATATTTAGATTATGGTATTGAAAGTCAAACTTTCAGCCCATGAACACACAACAACAACAAAAAGAAAAATATAATAGGGAATCTAGGGCTTCAAAATGTAAGTTAGTGAAAAACATAGTTTAATATAGGAGATTATTTTCTTTATTTAAATGCAATATTTGTAATCTTTAAAACACATTATCTCTTGACAGTTAAACAATTTTACCTTTCTTACTAGCATAGTTATTATAAAAGAGTTCAATTTTACTGTAATGATGTCAATTAGGTTAATGAGATATTAATATTATAATTCTAACAAATGATGAATAATGGAATTGTTGAAATCTTTGTTTCCCTTAAAGGATGGTGATTTTATTGAAAATAGTAAAAAAAAAAAAAAGAATATTACCTCTAGAAAATGATTTTTTAAATAGTATTATAATTGACTATATCAAATTACTTATCTCATTTAGACACATTATATTCTAGAATATTTTGAATATGAAATTTTCAAACTTTTCCAGAGACTCCGCATGAATTTTGAAAGAGGGAACTGGNTTAGGTTTTAGAAATAATTTTCTAATGTTTAAAATGGGATTGAGACATTTATTGGAGAAATGTGGAATAGATACAATATTTTCACTTTTTTTTATTTTATTTTGCTACATACAACAAAACTCCCCAGACATTTCATGTAGAGCAAGCAAAGCAAAAAATGTGAGACAAAATAAATAAATAAATAAATGCCTAGGGATCTAGAGAGAGCAGGACTTGCACAACAAGGTAGAGAATTCCCTGTGTTTTTATGTTTTTTTCTTCATATGTTCCAGACTTGGATCTGAAGAAGTTGGCAACCTGAGAACATTAATAAGCATAGACAAAATAAGTGTCAACCAAAGGCTAATCTCTCTGACAAAAGGATCAGGAAAGAGTTAGGTTAGCAAACACAAACGTTTAGACAATAACCTCTTTACACTAGCCAGCCACTGAAGAAAAACTATGGCTCCACCCACAAACACATCAGCAAAGATCAAACAGGGAACCTACATATTTACCCTTACTAAACTGTAATGATGTACTTGAACATCTCACTGGGGCACTGTCAAAGAAGAAGTCTGGACTTTTATCTCCTTCAGTCAATAACAAGGCCACCATCAGTAGTGTCACTAAAAATCATGCATGGATCTTGAAATCCCACCATCAGTCATCATAATGAGGCTTTTCATCCCTCCTCTGAGGGGTGGTATCAAAGAAGGTCTAATCTAGAGTTAAGTCATTCAACCATTGCCCAATTGTAATGGCTGCACACTCAACATAGTGTCAGTGGATACTAAATGAGAGATAGTCTCCAATCTCTACCCAACAGTAATGAGGAGCCCCATATCTGAGAATCCAGGGCAGCCTAGTGAGGAAACTGGGCTTCTACCTCTATCTAGCAGGAATTATGTGACATTTCCAGTCTCCTGTTGAAGTGAGACATCAGTGAAGGTCAGTTACAAAAGAAGGTTTAATTAATACCCAGAGTTCCAGAACACAATACACAAATCTCTGTGTTGCAATCAGAAATTACTTGTTGGATCAAGAATGAGAGAGTCTCAAAATCAATGTAAAAGGACAATCAACATATGAAACACCAAGAAGATAGAGATGTTAGAATTATCTGTCAAAGTTTTTAAAGTAGTTATGGTAAAACATGATTTAGCATATAATTATGAACAGATTTGGGGTGGGGAGGGAAGCTTCAGCAAAGAATTGGAAAGTCTAGATAAAGCAAGGAAAGATATAAAGAAAGATTAAATAAACATTTTAGAACCCACAACTATGTAACAAAATGTTTGGTGGATGGGTTCAAGGGCAGAATACAGGTGATGTAAAAACAAACAAACAAACAACAACAACAACAAAAAACAGAAAATAGAGCAATAGACATTACCCAATCAGAATAACAAAGAGAAAACAGACGGAGAACAAAATGAACAGAGCCTCAAAGAATTCTAGGAGTATAAGAGTATAACAAAAGATAGATAATGTATGTCATTGAAATCGCATAAGCAGAAAAGAAAGACAATGGAACTTTAAAAGTACTTTGAGATATAGTAAATGAAAAGTTTCCATATTTGACAAAGCAAATCAAGCAACATATTCAATAAAATGAGTGAATACCAAACCCAAAGATAATCCAAACCAAGATGCCTCATAATTGAATAGCTGAAAATAAAGATACATAAAAATGATAGACAAAATAGAGAAAAAACAATCTGAGTCATGGCTGACTTCACATCAGAAGCTATGAATGCCAGAAAAAAGTGGAATATATTTCAAGTGCTTAATGACAAGAAATATCAACCCCAAAACATACACAAAACAAAAACAGTCTTCTGAAACGAAGGGGAAATAAAATATATTTTAGGAAAAAAAATAAAACCTAAGATAACTTATCACTAACAGAATTATCCCAAAAGAATTGCCAAAGGAAATTAAATAAAAAATAAGTTAAAAATAAGACAACTTAGAACATCAGTAAGGAAAACAGAACATGATAAGAAAACTGTGTTTAAGTAAACCTCTTGAGGTCTCTAGAGTACATTAGGTGTTTTTTGTTTTTTGGGGTTTTTTTTTTGAAGCAGAGTCTCACTGTCACCCAGGTTGGAGTGCAGTGGCATGATCTCGGCTCACTGCAACCTCCACTTCTCAGGTTCAAGCGATTCTCCTGCCTCAGCCTCCCAAGTAGCTGGGATTACAGGTTAAAGGAAAAATTTTGAAAATTGGCTAAAATAGTTCTAATTTATGTAGCAAAAATATTTGACAATTATTTTATAACCCAGAGAGGATAAAGGGATACAAAAAGAGATAACATTTTTACATTTCACTTAAATTGAAAATATGCCAGTAACAGTATAGTGTGATAAATAATGTATATGTTTAACATCTAGGTCCACCAATAAACAAGCTATACAAAGAAATACACTAAAAACCTTATAAATAAATAAATATAAAATTAAAATTAAGTTAAATAAAATAGCAGACTTAGGCTTAATGTATGAATAATTACATTATATGTAAGTCATATAAATGCACTACTGAAAATGTGGGAATCATCAGTGTATTTTAAAATATCACCCAAAGCTATGCTATCTACAATAAATTTACTTCAAATATAACACTATAGGTAGCTTAAAAGTAAAATGATGGGAAAAGATATATCAAGCAAACATTAATCAAAAAGAAAAGAATCTATAGTAATAATATGTAAAGCAGAATTCAGAGTAAAGAAAATTACCAGAGGCAAAGAAGAATATTGCCTGTGATAAAAGGGCTTATAAAAGCAGAGTGTTTCTTGGCCTGACACAGTGGCTCAGACCTATAATCTCAGCACTTTGGGAGGCCAAGCCGGGCTTATCACCTGAGGTCAGAAGTTTGAGATCAGCCTAGCCAACATGGTGAAACCCCAACTCTACTAAAAATGCAAAAATTACCCCGGCATGGTGGTGTGCGCCAGTAATCCCAGCTACCCAGGAGGCTGAGGCAGGAGAATTGCTGGAACCTGGGAGGTGGAGGTTACAGTGAACCAACATCATGCCACTTTATTACAGCCTGGGTGACAGAGCAAGACTCTGTCTCAAAAGAAAAAAAAAAAGTATTTATCAAGGGTTTAATGTGTGCACTAGAATACAGCACTGCAAAATATTTGAGACAAAAGTTGACAGAACTGAGAGAAAAGGCAGGTTCACAATTATACTGAACTGACTCCATATAAACTAACTTTCTTCTCTTAACAATTGATAGAACAGCTTGACAAAAGTCATCAGAAATATAGAAGAACACAATAGCACCATCAAACAATTGAATCTAATCAAAATGTATGGGACACTCCAACAGCAGCAGAACATATGCTCATTTCATATGCCTGTAAGACATTTACCAAAATAGACCTACCAGAGGCCATAAAACAAATTTCAAAACATTTTAAATAATTGAAATTATATGGCATATGTTTGCTGACCACAAGTTAAGCAAACTAATAAAACAGAAAGATAATAGGAAACTCTCCAAACCCTCGGTAACTGAAAAGCAAAATTCTAAATAAAGGTTGAAAATCCCTAATCTGAAAATACAAAATCTGAAATGCTCTAAAAGTTGAAACTTTTGAAAGTCAACATAACACGACAAGTTGAAAATTTCACACTTGACCTCATGTGACTGGTCACAGTTAAAATTGTTTCATACACAAAATTATTTTAAAATGTTGTATAAAATTACTTTAAGTCTATGTCTATAAGATGCAAATGAAACACAAATGAATTTTGTGCTGAGACATGGGTACTATTCCCAAGATATCTCATTATGTATACGAAAATATTCCAAAATATGAAAAACTCTGAAATCTGAAACATTTCTGGTCCCAAGCATTTTGGATAAGCGATACTCAGCCTGTAATCTATAGGTTAAAAAAGAATTTGGACACAACTGAAGCAAGATTGAGAAGATAGATAGAACAAAATTCATATACTAGAAAAAAATGAGAAGGCTCAGATCAATAATTTAAGCTCTTACCTCAATAATCTAAAAAAAGGAAGAACATAAACTTTAAGCAAGCAGACAAAGGGAGTAAGATCAAAGTAGAAAATAATAAAATTGAAATCAGGCTGGGAACAGTGGCTCATGTCTGCAATTCCGTCACTTTGGGAGGCCAGCCAGTAGATGACCTGAAGTCAGGAATGCGAGACCAGCCAAACCAATATGGTGAAACCTGCTCTCTACTAAAAACACACACAAGAAAATGAGCCAAGCATGGTGGCTGGTGCCTGTAATCCCAGCTACTAAGCAGGTTAAGGCAGGAGAATAGCTTGAACCCAGGAGGCGAAGGTTGCAGTGAGCCTAGATCACTCCATTGCACGCACTCCAGCCTAAGTGACAGCGTGAGACTAAATCTCAAAAAAAAAAA
>NW_016812293.1:428928-437740 GCF_001698545.2 Rhinopithecus bieti | reverse complement strand
AAATTTAAAATGTATTTTTAAATAACAAAATTAAATCTATAATATTATCAGCAGCATTCTTATGAGAAATGTTTTCCCAAACAAGCAAAAAATCCAAACTAGTTTTAATGTTTCTGATCTATTTAATGTCTAGCTTAATAGAAGGCAGTGGAATTTTTATATCGGCTTCTGCATTAAAAGAGTTTCTGTGTGTTGTTTTGTTGGACATATGTGAAGAATATCTGGGCTTATCCTCTTATGCAATTAGAAAAAAAAAAAAAAGCTTTTTTCAGATATTTAAGAATAATCTCCTTTGTAACCATAGCAAAATATGGCCAAGGGCAGTTTCTGAATGACTTAACAAAGTGTGTATCTTAAACTCTATGTTAGTATCTATCATAGTAGTGGACAAGCTCAGCTTGTGAAAGTTGTCATTCCTGAAGTAAATCACACATAAATACATTCTCATTAGATTATCAGTTTCCTATCCAACCTGAAGATGAGCTCAGGACTCCTACAATTTCCATAATAATAAGAGGACTAAGACAATAAATAACTGAAGTTCAAGGGAAGTCTATAATGTGTCCAAAGTAACACAAATAATAATTGATAAAGCTGCCATTCAAACTCAATTAAGTATCTCTAAATTCTCCCCATAATCACACTTATATTCTACCTTCTTCTAGCCAACTTGTTTCTAAACATTGCTTTAAAGAAAATCAGTGAAATAAAACATTAAAAAAAAAAAAGAATGCATGCTCTGGTCAGTCATGGTGACTCACACCCCAGTAATCCCAGAACTTTAGGATACTTCAGTGGCAGGATTACCTGAAGCCAGGAGTTCACCCTAGGCAACATAGTGAGACCTCATCTCTACAAAAAGATTAAAAACTAGCTGGGCATGGTGGCATACTTCTGTAGTCCTAGTTACTTGGGAGGCTGAGGCAGGAGAATTGCTTAAACCCAGGAGTTCCAGGCTGCAGTGAGATATAAAAACGCCACTGCCCTCCAGCCTGATCAACAGAGTGAGACCGTGTCTCAAAAGACAAATAACAAAAATGCATGTTCCTCTAAAATTCACAAAACTAAGTTGAATTTATATAAATTACTTTATGCTGGAGTTACAAAATGTATCTACAAATACAGGAAGACTTCCGTCTATGAAAGGAAATGAGACAAAATTAAAGAAAAACTGGAAGCAGAAATTTACAATACTGCAGCAACCACTTCCATCTGGCTTGCAACTTTTCATTATTTGTGAAACAAAACTGGAGTGCTCTCACAGTAACTGAAATTCAGTTTTTGTTTTTTTGTTGTTTGTTTGTTTGTTTGTTTTGAGAAAGAGTCTTGCTTTGTTGCCCAGGCTGGAGCACAGTAGCACAATCTACTTCACTGCAACCTCTGTCTCCCAGGTTCAAGCAATTCTCCTGCGTCAGCCTTCTGAGTAGCTGGGACTACAGGCACGCGCCACCACACCTGGCTAATTTTTGTGTATTTTTAGTAGAGATGGAGTTTCACCTATATTGGCTAGACTGGTATCGAACTCCTGACATCAAGTGATCCACCCACCTCAGCCTCCAAAAGTGCTGGTATCATAGATGTGAGCCACTGTGCTGGGCCTGAAATAGTTTTTCAATATTTCCCTGTAACAGGTATATTCTGTAAAACAAAATAAACAGTGTTTAATAGGTTTCCTATTTCAAAGCATAAATAATTCTTAATTTAGAATTTTAAAGTAAAAGATTGACTAGTTCACCTTAATTGCCTCTAGATACATTTCTTGCCATTACTTAATAGAATGCAATTATTTTAAATAACATGACAGGTCCTTGTGAATTGTTAATTTCTCCCCTCTACTCAGTAACTATAACTTGCCTCTACCTCTTTAAACAGGACATTTAGATTTACATTTCCACTATATTGAAGTGTATGTAAACATTTGAAAAGATCGGTGCCACCAGATAACAGAAATGTAAATCTAAATAATTTATGACAATATCTACACACACACACACAATCATTATCACACTCATCCATGGAATCATTGCAAATCTTTCTTCCTTTATATCTTTTGTAAATAATTAACAAAAAGGTAAATAGAACATGTAGATTATATCTCATTTACTTTTACTAATATTTCTATGAAGTTTTAATATAATATAAACATTTTACCTTTTCAAACTTCTAGATACTGTTTCACTATATGAACCACATACTGTCAGTGCACAAATATATAAAGAGTACAATAGCATGCACAAACCTAATTCATTATTCATGAATCTGTTAATTAGCCAATCCCCAAACCCCATAGGTTTACGCTATGCACATTGGTGCGGCAGGGCTAGAGTGAAGTGGAACAGTAGAAGCAAAAAAAAAAAAAAAAAATTTAAATGTGAGCAAATACACATAGTATATGTGCGATAAAAATAATTTAGAATTACATACAACTGGAGTTTATTACAGTCAAAAAATAAAGCAACTATTTTTAGCAAATATCAAAATTCTTCACAAAGGTGATCTTTCATGAATCATAATTACAGGTAAAAAGCTGTATTCATTCTCTGTCTAGCTCAGACACCTGGATGTGTCATTTCTATTACTTTGCTACCAGAACCATCAAATCTCTTCGCTGTCATGCTTGCAAACAGAAATGATAGAACACGACATGAGTATTATCTTTGTCAGGGTTCAATAAGAGAAACAGAATAATTTGTGGCTTATTTAGTAACTGGACTTTGCACAGATGTTCCAGCTGGTTATGTGAGTCTGCATACACTACTGCTTCTATTTCTGGTGTGGGAAATTAGTACTGGCAAAGCAAGTGATCAGGAAGAAAAGATGGACATGAAGCAAGACAAAGAAAAAAAACGCAACTGGCACTGTAAAGATAAGCTGGAAACAAAGAGGAAAAGATAGGAACCACACGGGTTTCTGTTTTTCTCCGGACCTCCAACTTTGATGATGGGGGCATCCTTCAAAAGAAACTCATGATACTCTTCATGGAGATAAAGGCATAGTTGCCCCAGAAGTAAAAGAAGATTAAGAAAGATTTAGCAGGTTCTGAGGAAGATACAGGCGTAGATGCTACGTCACACCAATAAAGGAAATCAACATATAAATGTCAATGTGTGAGTAGTACACTGACCTTCTGATGTATAACCGTTAACATTCTACCTTTAAAATCTTGTCTAAAATGTATCTGTGGTTCATGTTAACACAAAATTATTGGCAGAAGGAAATGTGGGGAAAGAGTAGTTTCTACTTATCTAAACTGATACAATACAAACGTTAACATACCCAATTTTCTGTTTTACTACCTTATGCAGTGATAGCTGTGCACTGTGCCCTGCAGGAAGAAACATCCGATGACATAGTTTGTGTGGCATGTATGATGTCTAAACTTCACTGTGTACCCGTCACCTTTATATCACTGGCCTCATTTGTCCTTCCACAAACCCACAGAAGTTGTTGTTTCCTTTATACATTATTAAATTGTATGGACTTTTTCCTCAACCCTACTTTCAATTCAACAACAACAAAAAATGACCTTGATTGTTACTTTCTAAATGAAAAATGGTTATCAGAAATGAACTCAAATTTTCCTCCCCAGCACCTACAAAAATATCAATGTCTGGCAAATCACTGTATCACATCTTTCAGGAAAGTACCTTTATTCTCCAGCTGAAATTTTATTTCTTGAGATTTTTTCCTAAAAATTTCATTCTTCTGTTTTTTGGAGTCTATGATCTTCAGTTAAACACTACCAGTCCTAAATTATATCAATAGGGAATACTATAGTTGCCCTAGGATAACTTGCACTAGGAAATATATTTTTAATTTTTTTCATTGCCTATCTCTTATGATAACACTATCATTTGTCAGAATTCAAGAATGCCACCTTCTAGCTAAAATATCTCTAAAGACTATCTGCTATTGATCAAGTTCAGTATAAATTACTCTGTCTGGTGTTTAGGACTCTCTACAACATTGCCACCACACAGGTTCATGGACTTCTCTTCAGGTGTATATTTCACACTTGCCAGTCAAAATAATCATGCTGTTCATGAGATATGACTCATGTTTTTGTTTTGTTTTTCTCGTCATTATCTTTGTTATTGCTATTGCTCCAAAGTTTATTTTTACAACCAAGAAATGTTTGAATGCAAACAAAGTGGTACATATTGCTGGGAATACAAAATAAATGGGACAGATATGTTGCCACAAATGAGATAACTATCCAATTACAAGATATTTGTGAAAGCAGTTATTATTTGTAGGAATAATTGCCATCATATAAGTACAAATGGTGGGGAAAAAAATACAGAGAAAAAGAAATGCCCTTATTTTCCTAGAGGGGAAGGAAGGGGTGAAGAAGGCTTATTAGACTAGCTAACACTTAAGCTAAGGAGTAAGTGATAATTCTAGTTCAGCAAGCAAGCAAAGTGGTGACAGACAGATTAGTGGGGAATGCTTTTTCTTGTAATTTATACATCAAGTAATACTTACCTCAGGTGCTTTATCTATGTTATCAATCCAATAAATATTCTGCCTATGTTGATCTCTTGTGGTTTGCTGTTTATGTTGTTTATATAACCTTTTAACATGTGGTACCACTTGTCTATCCTCCTACTTGTATTTTGGAAACAGCAAAGCTCCTTGTATCTATTACTGGCTCAAAAAAGATTTAATAACGGCTATTATTTGGATATGATTTACTTATCTTCACCAAAACTCATGCTGAAATTTGAATCTTAAGGTGGCAGTGTTGGAAGTTGGGCCTAGTGGTAGGTGTTTGAAACATGAGAGCAGATTCCTCATGGATGACTTGGCACTGTTCTTGCAGTAGTGAATGAGTTATTGCTCAGGGGAGAACGGATTAGCTTTCTCAGAAATGGATTAGCTCCTGCATGAATGAATTGTTCTAAACCCAGGGTACTCCTTGGGTTTTCTCTCTTTGCATGTATCTGTTTCCCTTTTGACTTTCTCTGCCATGTTATGTCTCAACATGAAAGCCCGCACCAGAAGCCAGGGACATGTCCTCAAAGATTTTAGCCTGTAGAACCGTGAGCTAGATAAACCTCTTCTCTTTATAAATTACCCAATCTTCAGGTATTCTGCTACAGTGTTAGAAGCAGATAATTGGTGTCGCCAAGAAAAGTCAGCAGGGAGACAAAGGTCTCCCAGCAAGGCAATCTCGTGTTCCTTGCCAGCATTCTTGCCACAAGAGCACACCAAACAAAGGGGGTAAAAATATTTATATCTGACACATCCGGACCATACTGCTGTGTCCTGATTCCATTGGCTGGAATTGGACCTCACAGTCTAAGCTGTACCCAGTTGGCTAAAGGTTTAAAACTTTTCTTAAAGAGATAATGGCTGAGAAGAACAAAGGAGGAAGTTGCTTATGAAAAGACTTAGAAAAGTAATAACATTCCCAAATGAGGATGGGGCATAAGCTGAGAGCTGGGACATGCCTGTGAGCACATCCAGCACAGATATCTTGATTAAAGTAGAAGGACATAGAATGTATTATGTGCCTGTGAGCATGTCTAGCATAAAGTTCGTCTTTAAAAGAAACGATTATTTCTAACACTTAACCATTTATTCCTTAACAAGAAAGGAAACTTTGAAGAGGAACTTTTACTTTCTACATGTAGCAACACAAAATGATTTAAAACAATACTGCATTTCTTTGAAAAATTTGCCACAATATTATTTTCAAATATCAATTTCTGTTTTATAAGTAAATTATGCCATGTGTGGAATGTAATCTATATAATAGGACTCAGCCCAAAGGTAATCTAAATTGATTACATTGCTCTTCCAGAGGTCAGTTAGCCTAAGAAAGACAACTTTGAGAGAGAAATTGAGAAGTGCTTTAAGGGAATGAGCAGAGTTTCTTCCTATAGCCTGGAACTCATAACATCAGGACCAGCCTTGTATGTCTTCATTACCCTTCAGAAGCTTTAATGTGAGAAAGCAGTGTTTTGTTTGCCTTGTTTCAGTACAAAATTCAGTAATAATCATTAAAAACTGCTAAATGTGTTTTATTTATTAGAGTTGGTTGGGTTTATAGAAAATTTGTGAAGGTTAAAGTTCAGCAACTCTTATCTAAATGGGGCTCTTGTCAATGTATGAGAATCCTTGAAATGGGTGTAAAGGAATATATATTTAAAAGCCCCGGTTTGTCAACATTGCTATGCCTTTCCACCCCTATGTCCTCATTATCTAATTTCTCCTTAGAATTGGAAAGGATCACGTTTTTTAGGGATACGGCTAAAGATAATTTATGTTGGGGGTACATTTTGATGATTTGAGTGGGATATCCTTATGTAGTTCATGGTCACTTCAATGAGTAGTCACTGTCACTGTTACTTCAATGAATAGTTACTGCTACTGCTAGTGAGATGGCTTCCAGAATACCCTTGCCACTCATCGAATCGGCTTACTCAGTATCTTCTAAAAAGTTAGCAGAGAATACGTGTTTTTTTTTTTAAATCTCAGTATGTTCTAAATTTCATTTTAAGTATTTGTGAATTGTAGAATAAACAAAATCTGAAAGGTACAGAGTCAATAACTAGCCTATGGAAACTTTTTTCCAATCATCAGGCATATAAAGCTGTAACAATATTAGGTTCCCATCAAGACCTAGACAAATTGGAAGTTCTCTCCTGTTAGAAAAATACAATGCAAAGGCTGTGTGCAGTGGCTCACGCCTGTAATCCCAGCACTTTGGGAGGCCAAGGCGGGTGGATCACAAGGTCAGGAGATCGAGACCATCCTGGCTAACATGGTGAAAACCCATCTCTACTAAAAATACAAAAGAAATTAGCTGGGCCTGGTGGCGGGCGCCTGTAGTCTCAGCTGCTGAGGAGGCTGAGGAAGGAGAATGGCGTGAACTCGGGAGGCAGAGCTTGCAGTGAGCTGAAATCATGCCACTGCACTCCAGTCTAGGTGACAGAGTAAGACTCTGTCTTAAAAAAAAAACAAAAACAAACAAACAAAACTCAGAAATGCAGTATATAGTACTGTAAATACACCATATACTTCTTTTCTTTTTATTCTAATTTCTTGAAATAAAATGGGTACTTTTCCCATGTTAGGTTACATATGGAGCAAAATATCATATAGCGATTATGTTGGTGTGTAAAGTTACATATTTTATGTAACCCAAGGTTTGAGGATTATTTTGCAGAGTGTCTGAGAAATTTTTTTTTTCCTGATTAACTAGGATGTTTATAGAAGACACACTCAAACTGTCATTGAGGCATCAAAATGATCCAAATAATAAGTGTTCCCCCCACAAGAAAACTTCTATGCATAATTACCAGAAATTCAACACATTATAATAATTATTTACGACTGGGCATTGTGGCTCAGGCGGGAAGATCACGAGGTCAAGAGATTGAGACCACCCTGGTCAACATGGTGAAACCCCATCTCTACTAAAAATACAAAAAATAGCTGGGTGTGGTGGTGCATGCCTGTAGTTCCAGCTACTCTGGAGGCTGAGGCAGGAGGATCACTTGAATCCGGGAAGCAGAGGTTGCAGTAAGCCAAGATTGTGCCCCTGCACTCCAACCTGGCAACAGAGCAAGACTCCATCTCAAAATATAATAAATAAATAAATAACTTCCTGTAATCCTAGCTACTCAGGAAGCTGAGGCAGGGACAATTGCTTGAACCTGGGAGGCAGAGGTGGCAGTGAGCAGAAATCATTCCACTGCACTCCAGCCTGGGTGACAGAGCCAGACTCTGTCTCAAAAAATAGAAGAAGAATTTACTCTCAATAACTTAATACAATTCAGTTTTAAGATTCATTACCATTGTTCTTTTAATTAATTTATAATTAATTTTGTATGCCTTTTAGAATTATTTTCAGAATTCAATTGTCAGCAAAATGAAGTATATGAGTGGCAAATAAAACATCTAAATGTAAAAAAAATCTTATGGTATTTTCATCTTTGAAAGATTCTTATTTTTTTTGAATTCCTTTCACACCATAAAATAAACATTCATAAATAGACTACTTTTATATTTTAAATTTTGAAGCATTTTATTCTATTTCCCTTTCCTTTTCTTTAATTGTGTGTGTGTGTGTGTGTGTGTGTGTTATCGTTGTTTGAGATAAGGTCTTACTCTGTCACCCAGGCTACAATGCAGTGGCATGATGATGGCTCACTGCAGCCTCAACTTCCCTTAAGCAATCCTCACCACTCAGCCTCCTAAGTAGTTGGGAAAACAGGTGTGTGCCACCATGCCCAGCTAATTTGTTGATGTTTTGTAGAGATATATTCTCGCTATGTTGCTGAGGCTGATCTCAAATTCCTGGTCTCAAGTGACCCTCCTGCTTTGACCTCCTGAAGTGTTAAAATTATAAGCATGAGCCACTGCACCTGACCCATTTTACTCTAAAATAACTCTCACAAATTACATTAGCTGTAGTTCCACAAAATCTTAATCTGTCCCTGCCAATTATATATGTTTTCTATCTGGTATTTATGAAATCGTTTTTTGTAAATTTGACTGACATGTTGGTTCTATTAAAATAGTGAATAAAAAGCTTATGGTAACCCCAGATGGTTAAGAGATGTTAAAGTATTTGCATATCAAATGGCTATTAATTCATTTGAGAGATCTGATCATTATTTTTCTGAAATGCTAGGGAGAAAAGCAATCATAGAATGAAAATAAAAGAGAAAGACATACAACTTTTTGTGTAATTTAGCTGAATTATGTATGGGTATTTAGCTTGACCTTAATTCAGAAAAATTATGTAAATCATAGTATTGGTTACTTTTGAATGATCCTTAGAAAAATATTCAATTTAAAA
>NW_016812293.1:422906-428565 GCF_001698545.2 Rhinopithecus bieti | reverse complement strand
ATATATATTAAGCAGGTAGAATATTAAAAATTTAAAATGCTTGAATTATAAAAGGTTGAATAGATTATTTTTTCATACTCTACTAGTCTTTTTATTTTATAATCAAGTATAATTTATTATCATTTTCATGCTTCCAATAAAATATTTTTCTCTATTCTTAATGTGAAAAGCAATGTCTAATTGTTTAATTTCTTTTATTTTCTATGAAACCTGAAGAAGCAGCTCACTTGATAGTAAAAATGGCTTAAGCTATGAGTAATGGGGTCTAATTTTCTCGCAACTAAGACTTGGAAGGGTTCACAATTCAAAACTGAATCTGCAACTTATCAAAAATTGCTCATTTCTATTGCTCCATATATATTTCATTATGCTGATCTACTTATGACATCAGCTTGAAGAAAGAGCTACAAAAAAAATACACCTATCTGGCAGACAGAAGCATTACATTTAAAAGTACTACTAAGTTCAAGAAGGTTATATCAGAGGAATTGTAAGGGATAATTTAAAATATGAAAATAGGTCAAGAATAGGACATTAAATAAAGATAACAATTCTTTTTTAAGAATGTGCTTTCATTGGAAGATTTCAAACCATGGCACACAGAGCAATCAAAGAAGTCTTTCAAAAATTAAATATATTGAACAAGCATTCTTTAAAAATATACCTATCCTTAAACAAAATAATCCAGACATCAATTATACGCTCAGCTGCGTTGCACCTACGTCTGTCTTTGTATCACCTCATTTGTTGAATAATTTGTTACTCACTTCTCTGTCAGTTTTGCTTTTGATCCTGAGCATTTCTATACCACTAACTTTTATTGACTCCAACAATATCTAAATTTTCAAGGATTTAATTTTACAGCAGTTACTGACTACTGTATTTTGTGACTCTTAATGGCATCTTGCAAATGATTTTTTAATATTCATAATTAAATATGCAGTTCAGAGGTCTTGACCCCTAGATATTATGCTGGAACTTGTCATGACAACACAAGTCATTTAACTCCTCCAGGTTTCAGATTCTCTCAAATGTAAAAGGAAAGTGTTGGTTTAGAATAGAAGAGACACTGTCAATTCTTTAGAAGACACATTTATAACAATTGTACATAGCATTAAATTATCAGTAAGTAAATTAAATGCTATCTATCAATCTTTGATTAATCATAAATCTTTCAGTTTACTGTTCTTCCTGCATGGTACCGCTTTTTAGAAATAAAGTGACTAGACAAAGGTCTCTGCAATTTTTTACACGTAGCAGACATTATCAGTGCCCTGCTCAGATCATATCTGATTCCATTTACCATTTTCTCAGACTCATTCCCCAGCTTAAGTATGCTGTCATTACTGTTCTTGAACTGAGATTCTTTTCAGAGAACTATTCCTATGCTCCTGTAGCCACTTAGCCAACAAAGACCAGAACCTGGAAGGTTTATTATTCTCCCTGCAGCAATCCAGTAAACATGTATTCAGTCATTGACCAATCAATAACTGATATGATAGTCATTCTGCTACATCTCTATAGGGACAAACCTTAAGGAAAGATTTTCCTACAAAGACAGCCTGCAGTTGATATTTCAACTGAAATCGAACCTTTGCTTTTTGTCTTCCTCCTTTTACTCTACTTTTTCCATTCTTCAACAGCTTTTCTTACGGTAATTTGTCTAATAAGTCATTGCTTCTGAGCAATTTGAACTTAGTCACTATACTTTATATTCATTCATTTATCTCTTTCACTTATTTACAACAAATAGCTTAATCTCATCAAGCCTCTAGACTACAAACTTTCTGAAGACTTTGAAGGCTCAGATTTTATTACTTATGTTTTAGGACTTGCTTAAAGAGGTTTACCTGACAGTTCATCATTATCAATACATTCTATTGCCATTGGTATTGTTATTGTGTTTTATTTGCACTTATATATTTTGTTATTTTTAATTGTAGGTTATTTAAATTATAGAGTTAATTCTCAGTAAGAGTTGTAAAAACTGTGGGTATGTGATTTGGTCTGTATTTCAACTATGTAACTAAAAATAGTACTGATAATTGCATCGAATGTAAATGCAATGTGGTGGATACACACCAGAGAATGTTTTCAGTTATAGAAACAAAGATTAGGGGTAATGCATGGAAAGATGAGCAGATCTTAAAAACACAGTCGTTGAAAAAAGAACAGAGAAAAACAAGATAAACAGACAATAGTAAAATAATATTTAGAGATTGATCCGTATTAAACAATACCTATTTTATAAAAGACAGAAAAAGACATGCAAATAGATATCCATTAAGATATTAGAACAATTATTTATGGATTAGAGGTGGGATGGGGAGAAAATAGAATTGATCAAACCGTTAGCCAATCAATCAATAAAATAACAGAACAAATTACGCAGACCAGCGATAAAATTAGGTCATTAACTGAGTGATCTAGTTAACTTAACTTTCTTCATCTGAAGTTCTATTGGACAATATTAAATCAGGGCAATTTGCTAGTGTTGAGGGGATGAAATAAAAGGACAATGAGAAAAATGTGATGAGAACAAAAAACAAGCATAAATTAATTTAAAATATATTTTCTTCAATTACTTGTTATGGTCTCAATTGTATCCCCACAAATTTGTATGTTGAAGACCTAACCCCCAATGGGACTATGTTTGCATATAGGGCCTTTAAATCATAATTAAGGTTAAATGAGGTCATACGGGTTGAACCTCAATCAATTAATAGGACTGGTGTTTTTATAGGAAGATGAAAAGATGCCAGGAGCTCATTCGCAGACGAATGGCTAAATGGGGCCAAAGTAGACAGAAGGCAGCAATCTGCAAGCCAAGGTGAGAGGCCTCTTAGGAATCATACCCCATTTGCACCTCAATGTTGGTCTTCCAGTCTCCAGATTTGGGAAATAATATATTTATGTTAATTAAGCCACCCATTCTGTGATATTCTGTTATGGAAGTCCTAGCTAACTAATATACCAATTAATTTCAAATTATTGCTGGGTCTTTACCTGAACTCTCAAACTTTCTGATTAATTAAAATAAAGTGAGGGTAACACTTTCTAAAATTATTCAGTTGACTTTTCTCTTTCATATTTCACCATATAATGTATTTGTCTTTCTCAGCCAAGATACCTATGTGCCTTAGGATGTAGAGTTTTTGGTGAGAGAAATGACATTGGGAGTGTGAGTGCTTAGTCCTGATGTAACTAAAACACTAAGCAAAATAAGAATTAATGTTCAGCTTTTGTTTACTAAAAGAGTGTATTAGTGTACAAAACAGCAATCTCTTTGAAAGTGAAGCCTTATTAAAAGAACAGCATTTTCTGAATAGTATTAATACAGTTTCAATTTAGCATGTCGTAAGCTAGTTCTGCCTAGCTAGATATAACATTTTATGACACAAGAAAAAAATATGATTTAACTAAATAAATTACATCCCCCACCCAGTTCTGAGGGACAGTGAAATGGGGATGGAAATAAAAATTGAGGCAATAAGCCAGGGTTACATATATGGCTACATGCTAAAGGAGGAGATCCCAGAGACACAAGTGAGAAAGAGGGAGGGAACTGGACAAGTTTTTGTCTGGATTCTCATTTAAGAATCCTTTAGGCAACTTTATTGAAGGCTTCCCCTTCACTTCTTCAGTGGTAGACAAACACCCACAGTATGCTGTGTGTGTTTGTGTGTGTGTGTGTGTGTGTGTGTGTGTGTGAGAGAGAGAGAGAGAAAGAGAGAGAGGGGTGGGGGAAGAAACCAAGGAAAAGAGAGAGAGAAGAGAGAGAGAGATTACACAAGAAAGCCTGAGTGTTTCTTTTGTTTTTGTTTTTTTTCCTTCATTTTCCAAATGGAGCAAAACACGCTTACGTGTTCTATGTGCTTGAAGGAATTATGCTGAGAACATTGTAGTAGAGCTGATTATCACAGTGGCAGCTAAGTGACCCTGTAGCCTAGGCCAGTTGAGTTTACCACCCAAGGCTAAAAAACAAATAAAAGCCCATTACATGTCAAGATCAGTTAAAGCTGAAGAAGTTCCAACTTGTCCCAGATGATCACCAATAGATAATGGACGAGCTGAGAGAAAGACAAGATGAATATCTTCTAATTATGCAATTTGATTTCAGCCACCAGAAGAAAACCCATGAGTGAAATCTAAGCACCCCACGCAAGAGTTATCAACCCAATAAGCAGAACACTAAGGACTACGAAGTCACTTTCTAGTCCTACTCTCTTTAGTCACTGAATATTGAGAATTTTAACTAAAAAAAGACTGAATTATCTAAAATACTGTAGCTCTATAAAAAACCACATCAGATATTAAAAATAAGAAATTACAATTATTATACTAATTTGTAGCATATATGTAAATTTCTAATTTCAGTACAAAACTTTTCTCAGTTATTAAAGAGAATGCTATGAAAAAGCTTCCCATAAGAAAAAAGAAGATATGAGCTATAAATGTGGAGAAAACGTTTAATTTCTCATACTTGTTTTACTATTATTATGATTATCATTGCATTATATAATTATTTGGTTTTGTGGCTGAATGTGAATATACAAATCTCTTGGAAAAAGTTTCTGTTAAGTATGTAAATCCTACACAAAAGAACTCAGTTCTAAATTAGTAATGTAAATTTTACAAAAGAACGAATAATTGAACGGTTCATTTAAAGTATCTCGGTGTATATGTTGTTACTGGAGAAAGAGATTTGTTTTAGCTGAGTGCGAATTGGGCCCTAAATAATATGGATATTGCTTCAATTTTCACAGCCAAACAATTTTAAAATACGTTTATCTAAGACAAAAAAAAATGGTTAACAACAACAACAAAAAACTATTAGAACTATCCCCAAAGAGAAATTTCAAGTGCTTAAAAATAGCTTTTAAATTACCTAACAATTATACATAAAATAAGGGCAAATTGATGTTTACTAATTCATTCCTTTTATGGCTATTTTAAAAAGATTCTTAATTCAAAAGAGGAAGCACATAATGTATTACAAAGGATGTCACTTAATTTGAATACTCCCTGGGGAAGGTGGAGAGCATGATTATTCTAACAAGCAATTAATCAGACTAGAATCAACTGTTATTTCATTTTAAATGTTGTAGATACCATGTATCATTTTATTATTTACTAGTAAATTGAAGGAGCTTTGAAGGATATCTTGATATTTTAAGTATTTCTGAATATAACTGATTATAAGTTGGTAGAATTTTGAATCCTAAATGAATGTAGAAGACATTTAGCCTCTAACAACCTCACTATTGAGAATTTCTTCTTCAGAACTCCTGACAGTCATTTAATTTTGTGAATAACTCCGTTAAATGGGATTAGAGTCTCATCTCTTCATTTATCTGTTAGTTTGTTCATTTTTTCCTTCCTTCTTTTTTCATCCTTTTTTTAAAAATTATTATTATACTTTAAGTTCTAGGGTACATGTGCATAACGTGCAGGTTTGTTACATATGTATACTTGTGCCATGTTGGTGTGCTGCACCCATCAACTCATCAGCACCCATCAACTCATCATTTACTTCAGGTATAACTCCCAATGCAATCCCTCCCCCCCACCACCATGATAGGTCCCGGTGTGTGATGTTCCCCTTCCCGAGTCCAAGTGATCTCATTGTTCAGTTCCTACCTATGAGTGAGAACATGCA
>NW_016812293.1:394248-420254 GCF_001698545.2 Rhinopithecus bieti | reverse complement strand
AAAAAAAAAAAAAAAAAAAAAAAAAATGCTGAGTAAGAAAGAATTTGCTCTCTCTGCTTGTCTCTTAGTCAAGACATCAATCTTCTACTGCCTTCAGTCTCAGACCCAGCTTTCTATTTACCCTATCAGCTCCTCTGGTTCTTAAGCCTTTGGACTTGGAGTGGAACATATATAATCACTTCTCTTTTTACTCAGTGTCTTCAGACTCTGTTGGAACTATACCATCAGCTGTCCTAGGTCTCCAGCTTACTGACTGCAGGTCTTAGGACTTCTCAGCCTGTATAATTTCATACAGCAATTCCTTATAATAAATATCTCTATGTATGTTTTGGTACTGAGAGTGGTTCTAGAGGAATATAATGTTAAAATAAATTTTCTTAATTGGTTCTGTGGTTTCTGGAATTGGTTCTTTAATGCGACTAGACTGAAAGATACCAATTACTCTATTTCAAACAGTGAAAAAAAAAAAAAGCAGTGATAGTCCACAGCACAATTTGGCAATAGAGGAATAGAGATATGCAAAATATTTCCATGGAACATTCTTAATCCACCCTTATAAGCTTGGAGCTTGATGTCCGCATACATGATACTTTTGAATATTTTTGGAAAATGAATGAATATAGTTTGTCAATTGATCATATTATCATTGGACAAAATGGTAAAATAAGAGAACAAGCTAAGGGATTTGAATTCCCAGCTCAAACGTACCATAAGTAACCGGAAAGTTTATTTGCATACCCTGAAAGGAGATCCTTATAGCCAGAGGGCTAAAATGACTGAAAATCAAATGTCAAATCTCATCTTAGGACTGACTGAATAACAAAGTAACTTTAATTCCCAGCCTGGCAGGGTGTCTACTGTTAAATGAGGACATTAATTGGGAAACAATGGGAACCTGTAAATCTCATTATGGGAAGACCTTGAAGAAGCTATAAGTTATTTAGAGAAAAATCACTACTCTCTGTAAATTGGAATTTACAGTAGTAAATAAGTCACTGAACTGATAAACCTAAATGAAGTGAGAGCAATTGGATTCTAGGGTGGTAGGAGTCAGATAAAGGGACAGTTTTCAGTAACCAAAGGCAACATGTGTGTAGTAACTATAATGGGACAGCATAGTCAAAGCAGCAATCAGAATAGTCTGACTCAGAGGTACAGCGTTGCCATATGGATATAGATAGAAAGTCTATCACATATTACTTCATTTGCATAAGCAAAAACTTCTAGGTCAAATGAACAAAAGTCTAGCTTGAATCAATAAAACAGAAAGTCATGGCCCCTCAATCAATTTATAGCCTTGAGCCTGAAGACTTAGCACCCAGAACCCCTTGAAAGCCAGGAAGGCAACCTCCAACTCCCTAGTGTGGGTAGGCCTCATTCAATAAGTTTAAGATTTGCATACAATCAAAAGTTTGCATAAGGAGAATTCAGTTTTCCTGCCTGTCTTCAAGCTGTGTCATTGGTCTTTTTCTGCCCTTAGACTTGGACTCAGAGTGTAATATACTTTCTGCAACTACAGATCTTCAAACTGCTAATGTTCCATAATTATCAGAGTGATTTCCTTGTAATAAACATCTTTATACTTATAGTCTATTTATCTATCATATATCCTATTGGTTCTATTTATCTAAAGAACTCTCACAAACAGCCTCTATTCTCATATTCTCAGGAATGTATGATCTAACAAGCAACCAATAAAGACTAAAGTTTACTGCACAAGGGTAGTATCTAAAGATGTAAAAAAAAAAAAAAGTTTAATGACCATTGAAAGACTGAAGAATTATTCTTCCTAGAAAAGACAGATGAAAGAGAATTGAGTATTTACACCACTGTATTTTTCTATCATCTGTTAAAAGTATATAATCGAATCTAACCATTTCCTATTTATTCTTTGTGCTACTTCTTACTCCAAACATACAGAGAAATATTCCATAATGACTCTAACATCTTTTATGAATCTTATTTATTTAATAATTAAGCTTAAAATTGTTTTCAGGGTTATGCTAATTTTTGTACCTATATGTGTTTCTATATTTCTTATTTTATTCTGAGAAAATAACTAACATAGTCAAATAAATGAGTTCCTTGGGGACCCACACAGGAAAGAACTAAGAATTAAAATAACATTTGAGCGTATGTACATACATCTCTAAACACATTAAAAAAGTTTGATAGGAGAAATTCTAGACGACTGTAATATGCAATATTTTGTTTATGCATAGAAGAAAGAAAAAAATGTAGTAATCTGGAATCCTGTATCCAGCAAAATTAACCTTAAAGCATAAAGCAAAAATAAAAGGCTTCTGAGACAAAAATTGACACAACTTATTACCAGCAGAACAGACCTGAGCAACAACAAATGTTAAAATAATTTCCTTAGACAGACAGTAAATAATATAGAGGAGAAACTCCTGATTTTTAATCTATGTAAAAATAAAGATCATAATAAAAAAAGGTAAATACATAAAGAAAGTAAATAAATAAATAAAAGTAAATATACATGCACATAAATATATATACATATATATGCAACTTTTAAAAATTTTTAATTGACTAGAAGACAACTGCTTATTTAAAATAATGTTAAAAACAAGGTAGTAGCTAACTCTAGCATACAGAAATGAAATGAATGACAGCAATGTCACAAGAAAACAGGAAACAGGAATTAGAAATATTCTGCTCTAAGATACTTAAACAATATGTGAAGCAGAAGAGTATTATTTGGAGATTGACTTAGATAAGTAAAAATTTACATTCAAATGTAAAACAGCCACCAAAAAAATACCAAAGAAGAAGTATAATTGGTGCAGTAGTTGTGAGGGTAAATGGTAATGAAATGTGTAATTAAAATCAGAGATGGCAAAAGAGGGAAAGAAAAAGAAACAAAGAGCAAAAGCAATGTGCAGAAAACAGTTACAAATGTGGTAGATATTGATGAAACTACATCAATAAGTTTAAATGTGAAAGGTCTAAATATATTAATTTTAAAATGCCACTTAAAAGTAGGACACTCTCATTGTGAATTTTTTTAAAAAGACTCAATTACAGATTGTCTAAAAAAAAAAAAAGAAAAAAAGATCTTGAAGATTCAGATAGGTTAATAGTAAGGAACAGAGACCGATAAACCGTACTAACACTAATCCAAAGAAATCTGGACTAAGCATATAAATTTAAGATAAAGCAGTCTTCAGAGAAAGAAAGATTATCAGTAATAAAGAAAGCCATTGTGCAATAATAAAGAGCCATTATGCAATTATAATTTAAATTTAATAAATTATCTAAATGTAAATAAATTTAAATTTGAAGAAACATACAAATTTAAAACATGGATATGCCTAACAACAGTGTTTCAAAATATATGAGACAAAAACAATAGAGTTTAAAGTAGAAATAGACTGTTCAATTATTATTAATCTAGACTTTAATCTCCCTCTGTCGGGAATTGACAGATCAAGCATGCATAAAATCAATAAAGATATAGATAAGTTGAACAGCACTATTAATCAACCGGAATTTTTAAAATACTCCACCCGACAATGGCAAAATTTACATTCTCTTCAAGCTCTCATAAAACATTCATTAAGATAGACCACATTCTGGGTCTTAACTAATTTAAAAAATAGATATCATGGAAAGCATGCTCTCAAACTACAGAAAAATTAACTATAAACAACAGAAATATGGCTACAGGACCCTTAAATATTTGAAAATTAAGCAATTCATTTCTAAATAACCCATGGATCAAAGAAGTCTCAAGATAAATTTTTAGAATAGTTTGAACTATATGAAAACAAAATATAACTCATCAAATACATAAAATGTTAATCAGTGCCTAAACGGAAATGTAGCTAACTAAATGCACATATTAGAAATTCCAAGCAAACTGTTACCAAATCATATGTAACAATGTATAAAACATTATATGTCAAAATCAGTGGGCTTTAATTCAGGCATGAAAGGCTGGCTCAGGATATGGAAAAGCTTTGACAAAATTCAACATTTGTTTTATACTTAGAGCAAACTAGAAATACATAGGAACTTGCTCAACCTGCTTAAAAATATATATAAATGTAGGGTATATTTTATCTATAGTTGTAACTATATATATTGTTTCCTCTAGAAATATATACATAACTATATACATAGTTACATATGGCAATATTTATAGTTATATATATAGATACATGAATTAGTATATATACATCTATTTCCATACCCTGTCAGCTAAAACACTTGGAAGCAACAACACCCCACTAATCATGACCACACCTAGCACCTAGGACTGTTTTCAATATATGTTTCAACAAAATAAACTGTGGCTCCTTGGAGGAATAGCTGATTGTAAGATTAAGGCAGGAAACACATAAAAAATGATTAGAGTATATTGCAGTGTCAGAAAGCAAAACAGAAGTACAGACACATACACTTACACACAAATACACACACAATAATGGGAGTATATCAAAAATACACAGGTGGGAGCCAAATGAATAAAACCTCTACATGGCTATATTAGTCTGTGCTCATGCTGCTATAGAGAAATATCTGAGACTGGGTAATTTATAAAGGAAAGAGTTTTAATTGACTCACAGTTTTGCATGGCTGGGGAGACCTCAGAAAACGTACAATCATAGCAGAAAGGGAAAGAAAACACACACTTCTTCACATGGCCGCAGGACAGAAAAGTGCAGAGCGAAGGGGAGAAAAGTTCCTTATAAAATCATCAGATCTCATGAGAATGCACTCACTGTCACAAGAACAGCATGGAGGTAACCACCCCCATGATTCAATTACCACACACCAGTCTATTTGCTAAAACACAGCAATCATCAACTTTGCTCCAGTTCCCAAGTTCCTCATCTCCATCTAAGACTGCCTCAGCCTGGACTTCAATGTCCTTATCACTATCAGCATTTCCGTCAAAGTTATTCAACAGGTCTTAGGAAGTTCCAAACTTTTTCTCATCTTCCTGTCTTCTGAGCCCTCCAAGTCTCTATGAAGTTCCAAAATTTCTCACATTTTTCTGCCTTCTTCTGAGTCCTCTAAACTGTTCCAACCTCTACCTGTTACCAAGTTCCAAAGTCACTTCCACATTTTTGTGTATCCTTATGGCAGTGCTTCATTCGCTGGGGTACCAATTCATTGTGTTAGTCTGTTCTCACATTGCTATGAAGAAATACCCAAGACTAGGTAATTTATAAAGGAAAGAGATTTAATTGACTCACAGTTAAGCATGGCTTGCAAGGCCTCAGGAAACCTACAATCATGGCAGAAGTAATCACATCCTTCTCACATGGCAGAAGGAGAGAGAACTGCTGGGCTAAAGGGGGAATGCCCCTTATAAAACCATGAGATCTTGTGAGAACTCACTCACTATAATGAGAGCTGCATGAGGGTAACTGACCCAATGATTCAATTACCCCTGACTGGGTCTCTTCCACAACATGTGGGGATTATGAGAACTACAATTTATGATGAGATTTGATTCTGGACACAGTCAAACCACATCAATGGCCAAAGCTGGAACAATTTGGACAACAAAATAAAATGTCCATTAGTTTATATTGTTACTTTAAAAATGAACAAATAAACAAATTTTAAAAGAGAGAGGAGACAAATCTTCCATGTGGAAAAATCCCAAATAATTTAGGCATACATCTCCCCTTAAGGAAGCACAACACAACAGCCTTCCACTCTTCAAGTGTGAGTTGTGCACGTTGACCTCTTTCCAAACAGTATAGTACAGAAAAGAACAAAAGAGTAATTTCACAGTGGAGCAACTTTTTTTTTTTTTTTTTGAAATGGAGTCTCACTCTGTCACCTGGGCTAGAGTGCATAGTGCATGATCTCAGTTCACTGCAACCTCTGCCTCCCAGGTTCGAGCAATTCTCCTGCCTTAGCCTCCTGAGTGGCTGGGACCACAGGCACACTCCACCATGCCTGGCTAATTTTTTGTATTTTAGTAGAGATGGGTTTTCACCCTGTTGCACAGGCTGGTCTCAAACTCCTGAGCTCAAGCAATCTGCTTGCGTGGGCCTCCCAAAGTGCTGGGATTATAGACGTGAGCCACTGTGCCCTGCCACAGTGGAGCAACTTTGAAACACTACCTCTGCCAGGTGATCAGGGTTAACATCAATGGTAAGAAGTCATGTTCTTGGCATGTGCTTTTAATATGATATGGTAAGAATGGGCTCTTATCCTTGTCCTCTCCCTTCTAAAAATCTTAGTATCAGTCTAAGAAAAACTTAAAAAAAATAGAGGTACATTCTCTGAAATACCTAACCAATTCTCTTCAAAACTCTAAAGATCATCAGTAACAGTCCAAGAGACTGTCACTGACAAGAAAACCCTAAGGCACATAACAACTAAATGAAATATGGTATCCGATATAGGATCCTGAAACATAAAATAGACATTAGCTAAATACTAAGTCAATCTGAAATCTAAGTAAATTTTAACAAAGTACATATTTCAGTTACTGGTGCTATATCAATATCAGTTCATTAATTGTAGCAAATGTATTATGGTAATGTGACATGTAGGGAGAACTCCTGAAACTATTGCTAGGGAATAAAAGATGAAATGCTCCTGATAATTGTAAATACAAAGTTGCATGCAGGATTGTGTAAAGACAATGCCAGGTTGGGCTGCCAGAATGAGCCAACAGTGCGTGATGTGCTTCCCCCTGCAGAGAGCCTATGAATGGACGTGCAGTCAGGGAGGTTTCACATCGCCAAGATTCCTATCCCAGAAAAGCAGATGTTCATAGCTCTGGGAATGGAATGCAACCCTTGTGGAGAGCCTATAAATGGACGCATGAGGGGCACCTGTTCATATGATTAAGATAGGGCTATAAACTCCCTCATCTTGCCATGGCTCTTCTAGGCCTCTTTAGGGTTAAGGCATACTCCCTTCTGAGAATTTCTGGTCTAACTGGTTGTCTAGTTTCTTGTTCTGTTTCTATGGATCGTTTGTAACCAGCTTTTGCTGCAACTGTTACTACTGATTAATATCTTGCTAATCATAGGTTATTGAAAGACTGTGTTTCTGTTTTAAGGGTCTGTTAGAAATTGCTGATCCATACACTACATTGTAAATTTTTATCTCTGTATACTATACTTCTGCATACCGATGTTATGTTAAACATTACTTCATCCTCATGTGACCATCTCACCTCATAATCAAACAACCCTAAATCCTTCACTAACCTACTCCTGCCCTCACTAAACTTAATAATAAATGCTGGTATATCCAGTACGTTGGCAGCATCGCAAGACCAGAAGGCGGTGACCCCCCTGGACACAGCTTTCACTAACTTGTGTGTGTCTATTATTTCTTGACCTGCCGATCTGCCTGGGAACAAAGACAGTGCCCTGTTGCATTGCAGGCTGCTGGCCAGACCCCACAATAGTGACATAATAAGAGTAGAAACTAGGATTTGCGTATGTGGAAACATTGTACTAGCCCCTCAAATTTTCTAAAATCTAAAATTAAAAAATATATATACTTATATGTATATAATACTTATATATAAACACATTATATATATATAAACACTATATCTGTAATTGTATAATGTATCAATATATTCACAACATATATATTATTTGTATTTGGTATGTGTATGTGTAGATAAATATATGCATGTGTATATATACATATGACATTTGTATACATAATACCATTTGCAGGTTTCATCGTGGAATTTTGTATTAAAGCTTCTCAATGGTAAGCAGGAAATTATTTAGAGCAATTACAAGATGTAGAGATATTTTAATCCAAGAAATAAGCCTAAATCTGAAGACAAAATTGACAGAAATATGATTTCTGAAACATTTTGAAGTGTACTTCTCTGTCCCAGACAGAAAAGTTTGAAAAGTACATTTCAATACACTTTTTTTCTAGAAAAGTACATTTTAAACTTGTATGAATTTCAATTATGTCTAAAAGTTCAACACAATCAAATGTTGTATGTGTCAACTCTTTAACTCCCCTGATAAAATACACCTGTCATTCACCAGAGCTCATAGAGCAATGAGCAAGGAGGAATGGGTATGATTTGAAAATAGCCTGCATGGTTCACTCTGACTTGAATCCTATAAGGATATGCCTCATCCACCTGAGAATTACTGATTTACACAGAAACATGTGCATATTTAATGAAAAACAATTTAGTGCAATATTTATGTGTCTAGACTTTAGAATTGTGAGAAGTGAGGAAATTTTATTTAATTTTTTCTGTCCTTTAGATTTCTGATCTACAAATGGGGATAGTAATACCACCAAAGTCTTTGAGTGTTTTGAATATTAAATGAGTTCAGAAATATCAAATGCTTAAAATAATCCTTAGTATATAGTAAGAGCATAGCTATATGCTAATTCTATGTTGCTACCTCAATGTTATTCTTTTTCCCATTTACTCTGCTGTTTCTTTTCTGCTGTTTGTTTATTCATTTCCTATTTCTTTATTAAGATTATTTATTAAATACTTATAATATGTCCCACTATGCTAAGTGCTTTACATGTAATGGATCAATTATCTTTACAGCAACTAGGGAGGGTGTACATTATTATCTATATTAGGAAACTGAGGAACAGAAAGAACTTGTGAACATGTGAACTTATTTAATGTTATACATGGCAAAGCCAGATTTCTAACCTGGATCTCAGCAACAACAGGTCTATGAGATTACCTGCTAAAATATACTGAAATGTGAATTTTGACAGGGAAAATAAAAAAGGATGTGTTCTTGTTTGCCTCTAAAGAATCTGTAGTGTTTTAAAGTGAACTTAGGAGAGATGGAATATATATGGCCAATATGTGGTTCCTGGAACCAGATATCCTGACTTAGAAAACATGCTCTACTAGTTAGTAGTTTGGTGATCTGGGGTAGGGCAATTTACTTCTGTGCCTCAGATGTCTTGCTTGAGGATTAAATAAGTGTATTAGTTCCTTTTGACACTGCTGATAAAGACATATTAGAGACTGGGAAGAAAAATTGGATTAATGGACTCAAGAGTTCCACGTGGCTGAGGAGGTCTCACAATTATGGCTGAAGGTGAAAGGCACTTCTTACATGGCAGTAGCAAGAAAGAATAAGAGAGAAGTAAACGTGGAAACCCCTTATACAACCATGAGATCTTGTGAGACTTACTCACTACCATGAGAACAGTACGTGGAAAACTGCCCCCATGATTCAATTATCTCCCACCGAGTCCCTCCCATAACACATGGGAATTATGGGAATACAATTCAAGATGAGATTTGGATGGGGACACAGAGCCAAACCATATTATTCCACCCCTGGCTCTTCTTGCCAAATCTCATGTTCTCACATTTCAAAACCAATTATGCCTTCCCCAAAGTACCCCAAATTCTTAAGTCACTCCAGAATTAACTCAAAAGTCCACAGTCCAAAGTCTCATCTGAGACAAGGCAACTCCCTTCTAGCTAGGAGCCTGTAAATTCAAAATCAAGTTAGTTTTTTCCTAGATGCAATGGGAGTACAAGTACTGGGTAAATACAGCCATTCCAAATAGGAGAAATTAGCCAAAACAAAGGTTCTACAGGTCCCACACAAGTCCAAAATCCAGAGAGGCAGTCAAATCTTAAAGCTGAAAAATAATTTTTGATTCTCTCTCACATCTATGTCATGCTGATTGAAAAGGTATGTTCCCACTGCCTTTGGCAGCTCCACTGCCTTGAGATGCAAAAGATGGGCTTCCACTGCCTTAGGCTGCTGCTTTCACTGGCTGATATTGAGTGTCTGCAGCTTTTCCAGGCACACAAGGCAAGCTGTGGGTGGACTAACAATTCTGGGGTTCAGAGAATCGTGGTGGCCCTCTTCTCATAGTTTTACTAGGTGGTGCCTCAGTAGGGACTCTGTGTGGGGGATCTGACCCCACATTGCCCTTATTGACTGCCCTAGCAGAGGTTCCCCATGAGGGCCTCGCTTCTACAGCAAACTTCTGGTGTTTCCGTACATCCTCTGAAATCTAGGCAGGGGTTCCCAAACTTCAATTCTTGACTTCTGTGTACCTGCAAGCTTAACACCATGTAGAAGTTGCCAAGGCTAGGGGCTTGCATCTTCTAAAGCCACAGCCGGAACTAAACCTTAGCCCCTTTTAGTAATGATTGAAGCAGCTGGAACACAGAGCACCAAGTCCCTAGACTGCATACAGCACAGACTCTGGGCACAGCCCACAAAACCATTTTTTCCCCCTAGGTCTCTAGACCTCTGAAGGGAGGGGCTGCTGCGAGGGTCTATGATGTGCCCTGGGGTTATTTTTCCCATTGTCTTGGGGTTAACATTTGATTCATTGTTACTTATGCAAATTTCTGCAGCTGGTTTGAATTTCTCATAAGAAAATGGGGTTTTCTTTTCTATTGCATTGTCAGGCAGAAAATTTTCTGAACTTTTATGCTCTATTTCCTTTTTAAAACTGAATACTTTTAACAGCACCCAAATCAGCTCTTGAATGCTTTGCTGCTGAGGAATTTCTTCCACCAGATACCCTAAATCATCTCTCTCAAGCTCAAAGTTCCACAAATCTTTAGGACAGGGGCAAAATGTCACCAGTCTCTTTGCTAAAACGTAACAAAAGTCGCCTTTGCTCCAGTTCCCAACAGGTTTCTCGTCTCTATCTGAGACCACCTCAGCCTGGATTTCACGGTCCATATGATTATCGACATTTTGTTCAATGCCATTCAATAAGTATGTAGGTAGTTTCAAACTTTTCTACATTTTCCTGTCTCCTTCTGAGCCTTCCAAACTGTTCCTACTTCAGCTTGTTACCCAGTTCCAAAGTTACTTCTTCATTTTTGGGTATCTTTTCAGCACCACCCAACTCTACTGGTAACAATTTACTGCATTAGTCCATTTTCATGCTGCTGATAAAGACATACCTGAGACTGGGAAGAAAAATAAGTTAAATGCACTCACAGTTCCACATAGCTAAGGAGGCCTCACAATCATGGCAGAAGGTGAAAGTCATTTATTACATGGTGGCAGCAAGAAAGAATGAGAGAGACACGAAAGCAAAAATCCCTTATAAAACCATCAGATCTTGTGAGACTTATTCATTACCACGAGAACAGTATGGGGGAAGTGCCCGCATGATTCAGTTATCTCCCACCAGGTCCCTCCATCAACATGTGGAAATTATATGGGAGTATAATTTAAGAGATTTGTCTGGGGACACAGAGCTAAACCATATCAGTAAGATAAAACTATAAACACTCACATTGATGGATCGATATCTGTAAACTAATGGAGTGTGTGTTCAGCGCAGAGTAATGTGGGCTATAATAAATATCATTAAATTATTAGTAGTATTATTTCCAATAAACAAGTGAAGAATCAATACACTCATGAGAAAATTGTCAGAAGAATATAAATCATTCCACCATAAAGCACACATAATATTCATTGCACATTCACAATAGCTAAGTCATAGAATCGTCCTAAATGTCCATCAGTGGTAGACTGGATAAAGAAAATAACTCATGGAATGCTATGCATCCATTAAAAAGAAGGGGATCATGTTTTTTTTTTCGGAAGCATGGATGTAGCTGGAGGCCATACTCCTAAAAGAACTAAGGAACTCAAAACCAAACACCACATGTTCTCACTTGTAAATGGGAGCCAAACACTGAGTACACATGGACACAAAGAAGGATTAAACAGACCCTGGGGCCTACTTAAGGGTGAAGTGTACGAGGTGGAAGATGATGGAAACACTGCCTATATAGTACTGATATAGTTTGACTCTGTGTCCCTATCCAAATCTCATCTCAAATTGTAATATCCATAATCCCCACATGTTGAGGGTGGGTCCTAGTGGGAGGTAATTGGATCATGGGGCGCAGTTTACCCCATGTTGTTCTCATGATAGTGAATGAATTCTCACGAGATCTGATGGTTTTAAAGGGATTCTTCCCTCTTCCCTATGTCACTCCTCTCTCCTGGTTCCTTGTGAAGAAGCACGTGTTTGCTTCCCTTTCCGCCATGTTTGTAAGTTCTCTGAGGCCTCCCCAGCCATGTGGAACTGTGAGTCAATTAAACTTCTTTCCATTATAAATTATCCTGTCTCAGGCAGTTCTTTATAGCCGTGTGAAGATGGACGAATACAGGTACTATGCTTATTACGCAGATGAGGTATTAAAATAATCTGTACTCCAAACCCACATGACACACAATTTTTTATATAACAAATCTGCACATGTATACATGAATCTAAAGTTTAAAAAAATACAGAATTGTCAAAATAAAAATGCTTTCTGCAGTCTGTTCCACATTTTAAACATATTTTTTCATTGTATAGTTGTGTGAACTGCTTGCCAATAAAGCTCACTTTCTGCCTATCTATCCAAATGCTGATTTTGTAATTGTCAAGTCATTCTGTCCTGCTTTATTCAAAGACTATTTTATTCCATTTTCATTAATGTATTATATTCCTACAACACATATGGTCTAAATCATTTCTCATATGATGATTTTGAACTATTATTTGCATTGTTTACTGATGATGAAGCTTTTAATATGTTTGTCTTTTTCTTCTAATTTTAAATTAAGCACTTGGAAGACAGAATTTTCTCTCATCACCTACATGAACTTTCGGTAGATTGTGTATAAAAATTGATTGTTTGTAAGGTTAGACTGATAATGACTACATTTAAAATTTGATGACTTAAGTTTTATAAAATGGCTTATTTATATGTAGTCTAATTTATTGTAGCATTTATTCCCGACATTCTTATGAAATAATATCTTAATGAATGTAGAAAGTGAAATATTATTTCTATCTAATGTCAATAACAGGTGAAAACTGTAGCAGAATAATTTTCTTGATACCCATCTAAAAAGCTTTCAGAGACTTGTTTTGTTACTGTCTCTGCAGGGCAAATCCCTGAATAGCCTTTGCCAACCCAGCTCTTCCTTTCTTGCTTGCTTGTAGTTTTCAAAAATAATTGTAGAATGTGCTGGGAATGCAACACCCTGAGACAAAAAGAAACTGTGTAGAACAGTCGAGACTCTGTTCTTGCTCCTTCTAGAACAGGATGTCCTGCAATGCTTTAGCCTAGAGTGCCAAATCACCCCTGGGGGATAAAATGCAGAATGAAGTGGCTGTCAGTAACCTTCAGCTGTCAGGCAATGCATGATGCAGGTGCACACAAGATATTGAAAATAATCATTTGTTTCTCCTAAGAAAATTCAGATTCATTCTATTAAATCAGTATAGTTATTAATTTTATAAACTAATTTCTTAAATGTGGTAATAACTTTCTCTCTATCATTGATGAGATACACTTTTAATGCTTTGGTTAAGCTATAAAGTATCTTATAGAACAATATATTAGTTCAAATTTACAACTTAATTGGAAAATGTCTTATTATTATGAAGAGAAAATTGCTAGAGATTTAAATAAAATAGCCCATCANGAGTGCCAAATCACCCCTGGGGGATAAAATGCAGAATGAAGTGGCTGTCAGTAACCTTCAGCTGTCAGGCAATGCATGATGCAGGTGCACACAAGATATTGAAAAATAATCATTTGTTTCTCCTAAGAAAATTCAGATTCATTCTATTAAATCAGTATAGTTATTAATTTTATAAACTAATTTCTTAAATGTGGTAATAACTTTCTCTCTATCATTGATGAGATACACTTTTTAATGCTTTGGTTAAGCTATAAAGTATCTTATAGAAAACAATATATTAGTTCAAATTTACAACTTAATTGGAAAATGTCTTATTATTATGAAGAGAAAATTGCTAGAGATTTAAATAAAATAGCCCATCAACACTACTGACTTTCTCCCTGCTGTGACCCATATCCCATTATCGTAGGATGATGATCAGACTAGTGATGAGTCCTATTGAATAAAGCCTTTCAAAAAATTCTACATAATTGACTCTTTTTAATATCAACCTACAGGAAAAAATATTCATTAATTGTCTCTAAGGTGTTTAATACAATATCAACTTGATTGAATATGACATATAATCTGTTATACAACCTGAAGCATAACTGAGATAGACCTAGCCTCAAGCTAGTTGAAAAATAAGTTACCAGAATTACAACCCACTGATCCTCTCAGTAAGTCAGGCTTATTAGGTTGTTGACTTCCACATGAAAATGCTCAGAGCCCCTGCCAAAAATAGCAACCTCCAAATCTGTATTTGTATTTTTAGAAGCAACAATAATTTAAAAATATATATTTCAAAATCTGTAAAGGAGATTTTTTTCTTGCTTGTTAGTGGTAACTATCAGGTGTGAAATACAACATAATACATCTTTAGAGAATATGTGGCCTTAGATAAAATGATTTTATATGCAACACATTCATAGAGCTTATGTTAACTAAATTTAGATAATCCTTAGTATACAAACCTTAAGGTATTCAGAGACTGATCATCACTCTGATCATTAAAATAATAGCTAGCCCCCAAGGGACTGTGGCTTTTAGAAGAAGAAACAGCCAAGTATGTGATATCTTAGGGGTGGTAGCAAGAAAATAGACCAAGACAGCATATTTTCATGCCATGTGATGCCTGATGAAATGTAAAATGAGTAATAAAGGCATTTAATTCACATATTTTCTACCCTCACTGCTTCTATAATATCAATGCTCCATAATAACTATCACCTTCACCCCATCCTTATTTAAAAATTAGTGTTGCTAATTTTTGCTCAAAGTTAATTGAATTTCAGTAAAATCAAATGGAAATAACTTGTAATTGTAACAGCTTCCACAGCAAAAGCTGACCTAAAACAGATTTTCAGATAAGGTTTATTATTCTTATACATCTACACTAAGGGTCTATCAGCTGGAGTCTTGATCAAGGGTACATATTTATGGTATTATAAGGTCAAAATAAGTGTCAATGATGGTCAAAGGCCAATTTAACAGAAGAATCTTCAAAAAATCAAAGTTTATTTTGATACAGGTTGATCATCTTGAGTAGACAAAATTTATTACGTGCACCCTAGAAAATCTATACTATGTGACACATTTAGAAGAAAACTTAGTTTTTAATTATTTAAATAGTGAAGAATTAAAATAAGTGGCATAATTTGTAGATTCATGTCATTTGTTCTTCTACTTCTTATGTTCTGGTTCGTAGGCATAAGGAGAAAAACAGATACAGCTTAGATTAGTAACAGAGACTACTTTCTTGCATAATAAATTTGTTAATGACACCTTGGATTCAGGAATAATAGAATCCCATTTCCTAGTGACTCTTGTTCCCATTGAGGAAGTAGTTATCTTTCTGGTTTGAGCAGTAATCTCACACCCATCCTCAGATACTGCCTGTGAAATCTCAGATTCCACGAGAGGACTAGACTTGCCAGTCTTCATAGCCTCCCCTAAGCTTGCAACCAAAACCTCTTCACAATTGCTGGGCTTTAAACACAGATGCTACACCACCCTATGGATCTAATTAGGCCAACTTGATAGATATTTACATATTCAATTCAACAGTAATTTTAGCTAATTGGACTTCGCTATCTAAAAGATGCATGAAGCAAGTCATTTCCCACATGAGTTACATCATTTGAGTAAGTTCTCAAACTCTCTGAAATCCCCTCTTTATATAACTCCGAGTTTTATGCTTTTGATGTGAGTAAAGGGGTAAAAGTTAGACCTCTGATGCTTTAGTTAGAGGAGATTCTTATAAGCACTTAGATGATAAATGCAAATCACCTGTCCCGAAACAGTTTTCTGGTATGTCTTAGCCTTGGTGACTCAAATGATATTGAACTATATTCAGTGACTGATGCCAGGTTGTTAGTGTCATAGAGTTAAATCTTACATTAAAAAAAATTTGAGTTAACTCTAACACAAATCTACCAAGAAGATGCCTATAAAAGTAAAACAACAATGCCTTCTATTTTTCACGACTAAATGGAATCATGAATTAAATATAATATATCCAGGTATCAATATATTAATTAATTATACTTCACTTTTCAAGAGAGTATGCCGAAAAGTATAGTCATGCTTTAAACTATAACATAAATAAAGATTGAGAACTTTGATGTAGAAATATGAGCCCAGTTTACAAATCCGTGAGCATGATGATCCTATTTAACTTCAGCCTGCCATCTAACATTTGTTTCTTGTAAAATCAAATTGCATATTTTATTATTTAGAAAATATGAAGAGGATGTTGAGATGGTAAGATAACAGTTTGAGTTATTTATTGGTGTGTAACATACCACGCTAAAACATAATGGCTTAAAAACAACAATCATTTACTTGGTTCACTAATCTGCATTTTGAATAGAGAGTCCATTAGAAATGGGTTAGCTTTCAGCTGCGAGTTCAGCTTAGGTTGTTGGTCTGCAGGCCTCAGTTCCTCTCCTCATACACAGTCTAATGGCTGGGTGCTAAGTGGAAGTGTTCCAGGAGATAGAAAATGGAAGGTCCTATTTTCTTAAGGTCCAGACCTGGAAAGAAGAAGAGCCTCAATTTAGCCATATTTAATTGATCCAAATAGTTGCACAGGCTGCTGAAATGTAAGACAAAATAACCCAGCCCCACATCCAGGTGGGAGGAGTGCCAATATTTTATTTACTTCATCTTTAATTTACCTCAATTACTAGAATATATAATGCAGCTCATTTGTTTCTAGATTTTTTTTTAGAAATGTAAGCTGAAGGTTAGAGATTATACCTGATCATATTTAAGTGTCATAGAGGTAAGAAATGGGGATGATAACAATAAATCACCTTTTTCATCATTATTGAGGAATAATTGACAATTAAAAGTTGTATATATTTAAAGTGTATATTTTGATTTTCTCATCTACATATACATTGAAGAATAATCACCACAATCAAGCTAATTAATCACAAATAAACAAAAAACATTGAATTTTATACTTTAAAATGTGTGAAGTATACGGAATGTGAATTATATCTCAATAACGCCACTACTAAAAATGAAAACCAAACAAAAAATCACTTTTAGTGAGGATTTACTATGAACCAGAAACCATAAGGTTATTTTGTGCATATTAATGATTTAATCCTCATAGCAACTCTATGTGTATATATACACATATATATATATATATCCCTATATATCCATATATATATATCTCCATATATATTCATGGAGGATATGTGTATGTGTGTGTGTGTGTATATATCCATAGAGGATATGTATATATGTGTGTATATATATATCCATACAGGATATGTGTATATATATACACACATCCATAAGGTGTGTGTGTGTGTGTGTATATATGTGATACATATATAAAAGTTGAAGCACTGAGATTAAATAACTTTCCCAAGGTCACACAGCTAGTAAATAGAAGAGTGAGAAATTAAATACGATCAACTCTAACACTCTGTTTCTTCTTGACCTGTGCCCTGAAAATTTAATTCTAAATCAATTTCTTACTAGCCTTCCATTAACCACATTGCCTATCCTGCTGTTACCCAGAAACTTTATGATAATTTAGTATAATTTATCAGAAACCTTCAAGTAGTTCAATATAATGTTATCTTCTTTGTAATGCTTATATGTCACCTTCTCTAAAGATGGAGATATTTTTTATTCTGCTTTTAATTTTCAGATTTTTTTCCACCATAGCACATTATCACACTGTTTCTCCAACTACAGTGGTCTCCATTAGGACAAGATCTTTTACAAACATTCAATGTCATATACCATTTATTTACAGATGTATTTTTTTTTACATGTTGACCGCCTATAATCACCTATAATCCAAAAATCTCAAATCTGAAATGTTACATAATTTGAAACTTTTTGAAGCAATTTATGTTATATAAATTGAAACTAATTGTGACATAATGCCACAAGTAGAAAATTTCACACCTGTCTGACCTCATGTGATGGGCCACAGTCAAAATGCAGTCAAAACTGTTTCAAGCAGAAAATTATTTAAAATACTGTATAAAATTACAATTCCTGCCTATGTGTATAAGGTATATATTTTACATAATACATTTTGTGCTTAGATTTCAGTTCCATCTCCAATATGTCGCCTTATATACATGCAAATATTCCAAAATTTAAAAGAAAAACAGATTTGAAGCACTTCTGTTCCCATGTATTTTGAATAAGGGATACTTCCCATGTATCAGACAGAGTGCTATGCATTCATGACATCATTGTGATGCAAGTTGTAGATGTGCTTTATTATTAAAAAACAGAGATCAATATATGACATGACTAGGTTGGAAGCTGAGGTCTTCTAATTCTAATCACAGTGTAATTTACATTACTCTGTATTGTGTCAATATGTCAACAGCCAAAACACATATAATAAAATGAAAGCAAACTTTGCCTTATATATTGATAATAGCATTATTTAAATTTATGTTATTTGAATTATATACCAACATATTGGCTATATCATGTATTAATATATTGACTGTATTAATATTTATATATTATATATTACAGAATTATGTTTTATATGTAAAACATTTATTATGAATGAGACATGAAGGGTACAGATCATCCTAGAGAAAAACTTCTCTCAATTTGTGGATTTGTGACACCATAAAACAAGTTATTGCCTTCTAAATTACAATTATGGGAAAGTCATAGAATGAACATTTTTATTTAAAAAAAGAAATGTTGGAAAGAAAAAAGGGATAATGTGTACCAGGCAGGGCCAAAACTCATAATACACATTTTATTAGAATTTTAAGGCCTGAGAATAATCCTCTGTGGCTTCATAATCTGTTTTCTGGACCCACTGGAGCAGTGGTCTCACCCTCTGACCCCAAGGAGTTACCATCAGCCTAGGCCTCTGTGGCTATGGTTCTGCCCCTGGAGTAATTATTTTTCCATTTTATCTGATCTCTGACATTTCCAGTCTAAGCTGGCAGTTTTTCTGCTGATGGAAGATTTGCAAAATTCTTGGTCATTCATACAATTTACATGGGTTCATGCCATCAGACAAAAGGGTCCTACACAAATCTTTCCTGGATGACTGCAATTCTGTTCCTAGCTTCAGCTGAGATTGTTGATCCTATCCATGAGTCAAGCACCTTATATTTTTAAAAACTAATTTTCCAGCCACACCTTAGACTTTGTTTTGAGGCTATGCCATCTGGATGGGCTGATGGTTTTCCAAATCATCAAGTGTTGATTCCTTTTTGCTTAAAAAATTACTTTAAACATTTTTTCATTTCTCTTGTATGAAATATACACAACAAGAAAAAAAATTAGAGTGTACCTTACAAACTTCCCTTGGAAATGTTTTCAGCCAAACATTCTGTTCACCACAGTATATGTATTATTTATGGTAATTTGAGTTTTCTCTACTGCTCTCATCTCTTATTTCCGATCCTTCAACAGAATTGGTAGTAACATTCATATATCTACAAACAATCTCTTAAAGATATATATTTTTTAAATTATATATCAGAATATACTGTTGTGATGTCAAGTATGTTAACTACATCATAGATCCAATGTCGTTACATCACTGTCAGAAGCAAAAATGATATAATTTATCTAAAATAGATATTTAATGCCTAACATATAGTATTTAGTCAATGCATGTGAACTGTTATATGTCACCAATTCAATATTTTTAGATCATATTTGTGAAGAAATATTTGAAATTATTCTTAATTTATTTCACATTTCATTATATTTTACATATGTGTCTTTTAGGGTAATATTTAAGTGTTACATTACTTCAGTGAGATCATCAGTGATTACAATTTTATTATCCCTAAACATTCTAACGGAATATTTATTGGCCCCTATAACATGCAACCCCTAGACTTAAGCTTGAGACTGTATAAAAATACGTAAAATTCACTGGTGGAAGATTTATGTCTCTGGAGAGGATTAGCTTATCAAGAGAATCCAACACTTCTATTAAAACAACTGGATAAAACAGATAAATTATAATAATCACATTTTGAAAAACATCATACTAGTATGGAGGGAAGAAAAAATGTGTGGGCAAGAATTGTACACAACTTGCAGCCTTTCCCAGGTGAACTGATGATCTTTAGTCACTTTCTTTGTATAATTTTAAATCAGTTTCAGATGTAGGCTAAGAACTGAGTTTAGAATATTCAGAAGGACTCCACTGATGGAAAAGAGAAACCAGCAGTGCTTTTGATGTTGGTCCAGGAAGGCATGAGGTATTAATGTACAGAAAAGCACACGCGCACCGCCAGCTCTCTTTGTGGGGTATTTACTAAGTTTACAGCTTGAAAGGCTGAAGACCCTGGGTTAAAGCTTTTAAAGGTCAGAGTGAAATGTTCTGTACCTGTTTTGGAAAAACAAAATCCTGCTAAGAAAAGGTGCTTTGAAAAAAAAAGTATCGGTCACCCTCTCAAGTTATTCAGATGTTGAAGCCATATGGGCTTTGTAGGATAAAGAATGAACATGAAAATTACTGGATGGTACAATTAGTATTCCGAAATCTTTCAGGTCTTCTGAGAAAGACTGGCCAGATTTTTAATAGACTGAGAGGGGGCACAACTAGTGATGAACAAAAAATAAACTAAGTCATACTAAAACAGAACATTTCCCTGCTTCCTGACACAATGAGGGATGCATATTTCACACACACATATATGACACATATACTACATATATATGCACATGTCATATATATGTGTGTATATATACATATACTACATGTGCATATATATATACACACAACATTTTAAATTAAAATTACAATTGTGAGTGACATCAGCAAGATGGGAAAATGTGAAGTTTAAGCTCTTATTCCCTGAACAATAATATTGATTTTAGAATGGCATACAGACCGAAAAACCTTTATGGAAACTCCAGAATCTAGTTAAAACGTTATAGTAGTGCAGAAAAATATAAAACCAAGAACATAGCATTGAAATAGGTACAAATATCAATTTTTACTTACCCACATTACCTCCTCCTCCAAGAAAGCATAAGTACCAGGAGAGATGTCTTAATCCATTTTGTGCTGCTGTAACAGAATGCCACAGATTGAGTAATTTATAGTGAACAGAAATTTATTTCTCACAGTTAGGGAAGCTGGGAAGTTCAAGATAGAAGGGGGTGGTATCTGGTGAGGCTTTCTGTTGCATTATCCATAGTAGAAGGAGAGAGAAAGTAACAGAGAGAGAATTAAAAGGGGGCTGAACTCCGTATTTTATAATGAACCCCCTCTGGTAATAATGTCATCAATTCATTCACCTTTCCCTCATGGCCTAATGATTTCTTATTAGGCACCACCTCCAAACAGTGTTGCATTGAATATTAAGTTTCCAAAAGATACTTGTTGGAGGACACATTCAAATAATAAGAGGGCATCTTGGATGGCAATTTCTGCTTTGGGGCAAGAGAGAATGGGACATGTGTCCATTATCCCCAACATTTTAATACACCGAAAGAGGTGGGTTGCTGTCCTGTATCACCAAGAGCACTGTTGGAACTTGCATAGTTTGGACACCTGGGAGTGACTAAAAACAAAAGAAAGAGGCTGGTGACTTGCTACAGCAAGAACAACTTTGCAAGGTTGGGAGAATTTGCAGAACCTGAGGCTTCTCTCCAGGAGGGAGAGGATTGCAGTGTGTCTAAGGAGGAAAATAGGTTAAAAATTATTTCAAAATGATTTAATTAATGCCCAAAACAGTATAAAAAATGAAAATAACTAACAACAGCTGAAACAATTAGAAAACATGTAACAAGATAATAGATGTTAATGTAGCTATGCCAGCCATTACATAAAGTTAGATTAAGTACACTGAATTAGAAACAGATTGTCAACCAAGATTTCAAACAAAAATAAGACTCAGTAACTTCTGACTGTTAAAGTTACACTTTAAGGGCAAAATAGATTAAAAATAAAAAGTTGAAAAAAGTATCACTTAACACTAATTTAAGAAGTTGATGTGACATATTAGTAAAAGCAAAGTTTTCTGTAAGCCAAGAGCTGTTCAGAGTGATAAGAAGGTTATCTCATTTAATAAAAAGATGAATTCAATAGAAAAACATGGTATTTTAGAATTTTTTGCAACTACTAAGAGTGCTGAATATATATAAAGCAAATAGTTACAGGAGTAAAAGAAAGAAAAATAGATGAATCCACAGGCACATTCGGAAATATTAACAGCTATGGTAAGCAGTTAAACAATAAGAATATATAGAGATATCCTACAAAGTAATCAACAGATTTATGCTATATAAGACTAACAACTGCAAAATACACATTTAAAAAAATAGATACGGAACAAAATGACTATATGTTGAGCTGAAAACAAAACCTAACAAATTCCAAGGGACTGAAACCATGAAAGATCTCTGATCACAGTGAAATTAAACATAAATCAATAAAACAAAGTTAAATGAAAAATTCCTGGATGTTTGGAAATTAAATGACACATTCCTGTGTAACCAATTGGTCAAAAAAGTAAGTAAAAATTATGAAGTATTTTGAACTGAATGATAGTGGAAATATGACTTATCAAAACCTGTGTGATGCAGGAAAAGTAGTATTTGATGACAAATTTATTGCATTGAGTCATATAAGTTATAAAATAAGAACCTTTAAAATTAATGTTCTGGGGTGCCTTGAGAACACACATAAAAAACAGCAATTAAATCCAAATAAAGTAGAAAGAAAGAATCCCTAAAGCTAAGAGCAGAAATCAATGTCATCAAAAGCTGATGTGCAGATAATGCCAGTTCCAATAGTGCTCTTGGTGATATAAGAGTAAAACAATAAAGTCAAAAGTTGATTCTTTGAAAATAAAATAATAAAATAAAACACAATTTACAATATCATCAGTGAAAAGGAGATATTATTACAGAGATGATAGACATTAAAAATACAATAATATTGTAAATAAAGTTTTGGTGCAGCCAAAGAAATAGCACTCTAATATAAAATTTTCTTTTTAATTCTCAGCAAGGCAAGTTACTTCTACAGAAGGGTGCACCCTTACAGATGGAGCAATGGTGAGCACACACTTGGACAAGGGAGGGGAAGGGGTTCTTATTCCTGATGCACAAGGCCCCTGATGCTGTGTCATTCTGCTATTGGCTAGGGTTAGACCACACAGGCTAAAATAATTCTGATTGGCTAATTTAAAGAGAGTGACAGGGTGAATGGTTTGGCGGGAAATATGGTTAGGACAGAGCAGGTAACTGGAATGAGTCAGGGTGAAGCAGGTAATTGGAATGAGTCAGGGTGAAGCAGGTAATTGGAATGAGTCAGAGTGGAGCAGATAATCAGAATGAGTCAGGGTGGAGTAGGTAATCGGAATGAATCAGGGTGGAGCAGGTAATCAGAATGAGACAGGGTAGAGCAGATAATTGAAAAGGCTGCTTTACGAGGAAGTTAAGTTTAAAAGTAGAAGGTAAAGAATTGAGCATCTTGACATATTGATTCCTTGAAAAGAAATTTAGAACTCATATCTAACAACCCCTCCTCTTGCATTTCCTTACAGCTCTTTCTTTTCAAGCTTTTTAACATATCTTGGCTTAGTTGTTCTGCTTCATTTTCCAAAAGAAGAAGCTTCTCCAGATAAGGTGGAAGATAGTCAAGGGAGGTTTTAGTAAATGTCATTTTTATAAGCTTCTTCACCAACCCACGGATAAATGGTGTGACACAGCTAAGATAAGAATAAGTACACCCATTACGGCTGTGAGTGAAGTAAGAATTGAGGCTAATGATCTTTCCACTTATCCAACCACTTTTCTAGACATTCTGTAAAGGGGTCATTTACCCCTGAGTTGCTGGCTAACTCATTGAATAGCACAGTCAGACCTTTCAATGCCTCTGTTATATGTCCATTAGGGGCAGTGTTGTTTGGGATGAAGGTGCAACACTGAGTTTTAATCATGACACAAAGTCCTCCTCTTTCTGCTAATATCATGTCTAAAGCTATTCTGTTTTCCCAAGTCATCTGGCTAGTAGCCCCTAATTGCTCAGCTATTCCCTTAACAGCATCTCTAGTGTAGTTAATAATTCGCTGTTGGTTGTAATAGATGTAGTTTATCCAATCTACATTTTTATTAATTGTCACCCACCATAATATTGACTCAAATCCTGCAGGTATTTGATTTTGGGCTTTAAATTGATTTGGCATTTCCCATCAAACTCCAATGTGTTTAAATAGATGTGGGAGTCGAAAGACCCGTAAGACACTTCTCTCACTTTACGATGTCTTATTTTTCCTTCCTCTGGTTGATGAAATGCTACGGTGAAAGGGATAGCCAACTGGACTAAAGCACTAGTGCCATTCTAGTTATTCAGCAGAGTATCCACTAATGATCCACCACAATACCACCACACGTCTGCTCAGGATGAACAAGGGCTGACTGATTGATAAGCTCTTGAAAATTCTTAAGCTCACTGCATCCCTTCAGGTCTCCAAGGAATACCAAATTTCCTCCCTGTCATGAGAGACACGATGTGAATTTAGTGTTGGGAGACAGAAGCTGGATGGCCCTCAGGGGCTGACCTGTGGGTGCCGGACTACAGGATATAGCAGAGAGAGAGAGTGTGGCACGACTTGTTACTCCAGACTGTAGAATCCTGGAAAAGAGCTACCATGTAGCCCAGGTCTGGTCGACTGGAGGACCACACTAGTGGAAAGCGGACAATCTGGGCCTATGGCCTGCATGCACACAAGCATAACAATTGCTTTTGTTTAACATACAGATGGAATATTTGATCCATTCCAACCAGGAATTTGCATCTTGGTATCCTGTCTTAATTGCCAAAGTTTGTTTTAAGTCTTTAACTTCTGTAATAGCTATCTTGGTCTTGTCATTAGATAGAGGAGGAACAATTGTTCCATTGTGAGAGGTTTTGGAAGAAGACTTAGAAGAAGGGGCAGGTGGCAGGGGATCAAAGAAATGCATTTCAAAGAATCCAATAGGGTCTGTCCCTGAAACCTCAGCCCCCATACCATAAAACCGGCTTAAAGAGGGGAACCGACTTAGAAAATGGGAAGAATTTTGAGGGCTTGAGGTAATAACGTGTATAGGATTGCACTGGTTTAGTTGATAGTTGGTGAGGGGGCTGTCCCTCTAGTAAAATGAATGTATGGTTTTAGGAAATTACAAAAACTGGTTGGGGCAGTCCATCCTTGTTTATTAGTGGTCCACAGAACATTGGACCAACTATGGCATGAAAGCTCTACATGGGGGAGCAAGACTCCTAGTTGACACTGTGGTCTTTATCAAAATCTCCCAAGATTAAATAGTCCCAATTCACTAATGCCCAGTCTGAGGAGAGTCAGGAGGGACAGAGGTACTTTTCTGAAGTAGAGAGCTGTCTTTGACTTGGCAAATCCCCACAAGGTATAATAAGGTAAGCATTACGCGCAATAGTTTGAGGCAAAATTGATTTGGTATGTTAATAACTAGATGGTCAGCAATAGAGCAAGGAAAGAAGAAAGAGTAATAGAATAGATGAAAGAGAGTTAAATTTTTCTAACTTTAGTTTGGTAGGGTTTTCCCCTGGTACTATGGCGCAGGATTCTCCAGGGGGTGGCGCTTTCTTGGCTCAGGTGTGATAAGTCCATCCCCTTTTTGCTGTACAAACAGCAGTCTGAGTGGCTAGCAGCACAAGGTAGGGTCTTTCCCAGGCTGGTTTGAGTTTTCCTTCTTTCCACCCTTTGATGAGAACATGATCCTCAGGTTGGTGATGGTTTACCAGAAATTCTATAGGTGGTACCTGTGCTAAAAGACTTTTAGTTTTGAGGGAAAGGAAAGCGGAAGATAAACCCAGTATATAATTTCTAAGAAACTAACCTTTTGTTTTAAATGTGGGGACATCAGCAGTGGACTTTGTAGTCCTTGGTGTCTTCTTACTGACAAATTTCCTTTAGCACCTATTTTATTAGTTTTAGATCAAAGAAAGCCAAATACCATTTTATATTTGACAATGATTCTTTCCGTATGATTTTTATACCAGATAAGCTAAATTTCACCTTTATATTAGTGTGTTATTAATGTTAAACTTAATTTTAATAAAACTTGTTGACATTT
>NW_016812293.1:381157-392590 GCF_001698545.2 Rhinopithecus bieti | reverse complement strand
TTTTTTTTTTTTTTTTTTTTTTTTTGACTTAGGATAGTTTTGACCAGATGAAGGCTGCTCACAATGAGGTTTCCTCTAAACGTTACTTTTCTACTTTCTTCTGTTAACAAAGCAGTTGCCGCTACAGATTGAATGCATTTGGGCCATCCACGGGTTACCAGTTTAAGGATTTTTGATTAGGAAGGCTACAGGTTGTCAGTGGCCTCAGTGCTTTTGGGCTACTCCCTTGTTTATACTGACAACAAGGTCGTATTGGAGTGTTATTGGGTCACAGAGAAGATCTTCAATTATTAATTATAGGTTTTAAATTTATCCTGGCTTTTAAAGAAATAGGATACACTCTTTTCTCTTTACTACTTCTAGCTCTGTCTCTCTCTTTGACTCTCTGTCTCTTTGATTCCCACTTTGTCTTTCTGTCTCTTTCTCTCTCTCTCTTTGACTCTCTGTCTCTTTCTTTCTGACTTCCTCTCCCAGTTTCTCTTTCCTCTTTGCTGGTCTTTCCCTGCCTCTGCCAGCCACTTGTGCTGCTGTTCTCCCCTCTCCTTCCCCTTCCCCTAGGGTAGGGAGGGGTGGGAGTGGAGCTACTCTTTCTTCCCCCAAGAAGAAAGGAAACGGGAGTTCTGAATATTTTTCTTACTACCAGAGGTTTGTGTGAGGTTCAGCCAACTGAAATTTGCGGAAGGCTCAACCCCTCAATCCAGGGATGTCTTGTCTTGCTTGCCCCAGAAGCCTCAAGCCTCAATCATTGAAACCAGGGATGTCTTGCCTTGCCTGCCCTGGAAGGGTCAGCCTTCAAACCAGTGATGTCTCACCATGCTGCTCTGGAAGGTTGACCTGTTTCCTCCCTTTCCCCCTCTGAAGGTCCCTTGCACACTTCCCACTCATGTTGTCCTCTCTGGTTGCTCCCCCAAAGGAGAATTAAGCACCTCTTAGTGTTAGCATGCCAGTATAAATCCCACAGCAGGATATGCCATAAGCTGTATGAGGTAGCTATGGAACTGCAGAGAGGACCCACTCCCTCCATCCAACAGTAGGACTTGTCACCATCCACACAAACACCACCACAAGTAGGGTTGTTTGTGAACATTCATGCACACACACATTTAGCCCTCCAGAATTTGACTACCAGGGAAATACTTTACCAGCTCCTATGGTTTCTCCTTTCTTGGTCTGTGCACAGAGTTGTTGTCACAGCTAGGTTTCTGGCCAGTTTCTTTCCGCATTGCTGAGAGCTCAAGTTATTTCTTGCACTGGGTGAGTCCTGATTTCTCACCTCTGAGGCTGCCACAAGTGGGCGGGGTTCACCTCCTCAGAAGAGAGATCCAGAGACCACCCCTTAGAGGGGAATGTAATCCTGGACTAGTCCCCAATTGTTATAAATAAAGTTATATATATATAAATATAAAGAAATATCCAGCTAGAAGGTGCCATCTATGAGAAATAGGATTTCACCAGACACTGAGCCTGCTGGCACTTTGATCTTGGGCTTCCCAACTTTCGTAACTGTTAGAAAACAAGATACTGCTCTTTAAAGTTTAGTCTCATGTATTTTGCTATAGCAGTGCAAACAAAGATAGTTACTTTAATTAAATGAACACTTCCGCCAGAATTTAGTGGATTTAGATAATCATTTTAATAAATAGTACTATAGTCATTCCCTTCATTTAAAAAATTGAGCAGATATCTATTTGAGAGTAATGCCAAAACTACATGCAAATGTAAAGTAATTCAAATTTAGAAAAAATTAGGAAGCTTGTCTTCATAAACATGGGTTTGGAAATTATATTTTATTTTAAATTTTGTGGGTACATAGTATGTTTATGTGTACATATTTATGGGGTACCTAAATATTTTGTACAGGAATAAAATATATAATAACCACATCAGGGTAAATGAGGTATCTGTCACCTCAAGCATTTATTCTTTCATTATGTTACAAAGAATTCAATTATACTATTTTAATTATTTTAAATGTGTAAAATTATTGTTCACTATAGTCACCTTGCTGTGCTATCAAATGCTTGAGATTATTCACTCTCTCTAATTTTATTTTGTACTCATTAACCATCACCATGTCCACCCCATCTAACCCTTCCCAGCCTCTGGTAATCACCCTTCTACACTTTATCTCCAGGAGTTTAGTTGTTTTAATTTGTAGCTCCCACAAATAAGTGAGAACATGCAAAGTCTGTGTTTCCATGCCAGGCTGAATTCACTTAATATAATCATCTCCAACTCCATTCATGTTGTTGCAAATGACAGGATCTCATTCATTTATATGGCTGAACTGTACTCCATTGTGCATATGTAACACATTTTCTTTATTTGTTTGTCTGTCTGTTGCTTCCAAATCTTGGCTATCGTGAACAGCACTGTAATAAACATGGGAATGCAAATATCTCTTCTATATGCTGATTTCTTTTCCTTTGGGTATATACCTAACAGTTTAATTTCTGGATCATATGGTAGCTCTATATTTAGCTTTTGAGGAACCTACAAAGTGTTCTCCCTAGTGGCTGTAATAATTTATACTCCCATCAACGTGTATGAGTATTCCCTTTTCTCAGTGACATTGACAGCATTTGGGATCTCTACTATTTTGGATAAAAGCCATTTCAACTAGGGTAGGATGATATCTAATCATGGTTTTGATTTGCATTTCTCTGATGATGAATAATATTAAGCATCTTTTCACACACCTTTTGTCATTTGTATGTCTTCTTTTGAGAAATGACTATTCAGGTATTTTGCCTATTTTAAATGGGATTATTATATTTTTTCCAATTGAGTTTTTTGAGTTCCTTATATATTCTGATTATTAATCCCATATCAGATGAATAGTTTGCAATTTTCTTCCAATCTGTGGGTTATCACTTCACTGTGTGAATTTGTTTCCTTTGTCATACAGAGGCTTATTAACTTGATATGATCCCATTTGTCCATTTTGGCTTTGGTTACCTGTTCTCGTGGGGTATTACTCAAGAAACTGTTGCCCAGTTCAGTGTCCTTTAGAGTTCCCCAATGTTTTCCTTTAGTTAGTTTGAGGTCTGAGACTAAAGTCTTTGTAATTCATTTAGATTTTATTTTGCATATGGTGAAAGACAGGGGTCTAACTTCATTCTTTTGCATATGGATATCCAGATTTCCCAGCACCATTTATTGAATAAAGTGTTCCTTCCCCAATGTATGTTACTAACACCATTGTCAAAATAAGCTTACTGTATAAATATATATATTTATATATCGTATAATATAAATATNAGAGTTGTTGTCACAGCTAGGTTTCTGGCCAGTTTCTTTCCGCATTGCTGAGAGCTCAAGTTATTTCTTGCACTGGGTGAGTCCTGATTTCTCACCTCTGAGGCTGCCACAAGTGGGCGGGGTTCACCTCCTCAGAAGAGAGATCCAGAGACCACCCCTTAGAGGGGAATGTAATCCTGGACTAGTCCCCAATTGTTATAAATAAAGTTATATATATATAAATATAAAGAAATATCCAGCTAGAAGGTGCCATCTATGAGAAATAGGATTTCACCAGACACTGAGCCTGCTGGCACTTTGATCTTGGGCTTCCCAACTTTCGTAACTGTTAGAAAACAAGATACTGCTCTTTAAAGTTTAGTCTCATGTATTTTGCTATAGCAGTGCAAACAAAGATAGTTACTTTAATTAAATGAACACTTCCGCCAGAATTTAGTGGATTTAGATAATCATTTTAATAAATAGTACTATAGTCATTCCCTTCATTTAAAAAATTGAGCAGATATCTATTTGAGAGTAATGCCAAAACTACATGCAAATGTAAAGTAATTCAAATTTAGAAAAAATTAGGAAGCTTGTCTTCATAAACATGGGTTTGGAAATTATATTTTTATTTTAAATTTTTGTGGGTACATAGTATGTTTATGTGTACATATTTATGGGGTACCTAAATATTTTGTACAGGAATAAAATATATAATAACCACATCAGGGTAAATGAGGTATCTGTCACCTCAAGCATTTATTCTTTCATTATGTTACAAAGAATTCAATTATACTATTTTAATTATTTTTAAATGTGTAAAAATTATTGTTCACTATAGTCACCTTGCTGTGCTATCAAATGCTTGAGATTATTCACTCTCTCTAATTTTATTTTTGTACTCATTAACCATCACCATGTCCACCCCATCTAACCCTTCCCAGCCTCTGGTAATCACCCTTCTACACTTTATCTCCAGGAGTTTAGTTGTTTTAATTTGTAGCTCCCACAAATAAGTGAGAACATGCAAAGTCTGTGTTTCCATGCCAGGCTGAATTCACTTAATATAATCATCTCCAACTCCATTCATGTTGTTGCAAATGACAGGATCTCATTCATTTATATGGCTGAACTGTACTCCATTGTGCATATGTAACACATTTTCTTTATTTGTTTGTCTGTCTGTTGCTTCCAAATCTTGGCTATCGTGAACAGCACTGTAATAAACATGGGAATGCAAATATCTCTTCTATATGCTGATTTCTTTTCCTTTGGGTATATACCTAACAGTTTAATTTCTGGATCATATGGTAGCTCTATATTTAGCTTTTTGAGGAACCTACAAAGTGTTCTCCCTAGTGGCTGTAATAATTTATACTCCCATCAACGTGTATGAGTATTCCCTTTTCTCAGTGACATTGACAGCATTTGGGATCTCTACTATTTTGGATAAAAGCCATTTCAACTAGGGTAGGATGATATCTAATCATGGTTTTGATTTGCATTTCTCTGATGATGAATAATATTAAGCATCTTTTCACACACCTTTTTGTCATTTGTATGTCTTCTTTTGAGAAATGACTATTCAGGTATTTTGCCTATTTTTAAATGGGATTATTATATTTTTTCCAATTGAGTTTTTTGAGTTCCTTATATATTCTGATTATTAATCCCATATCAGATGAATAGTTTGCAATTTTCTTCCAATCTGTGGGTTATCACTTCACTGTGTGAATTTGTTTCCTTTGTCATACAGAGGCTTATTAACTTGATATGATCCCATTTGTCCATTTTGGCTTTGGTTACCTGTTCTCGTGGGGTATTACTCAAGAAACTGTTGCCCAGTTCAGTGTCCTTTAGAGTTCCCCCAATGTTTTCCTTTAGTTAGTTTGAGGTCTGAGACTAAAGTCTTTGTAATTCATTTAGATTTTATTTTTGCATATGGTGAAAGACAGGGGTCTAACTTCATTCTTTTGCATATGGATATCCAGATTTCCCAGCACCATTTATTGAATAAAGTGTTCCTTCCCCAATGTATGTTACTAACACCATTGTCAAAAATAAGCTTACTGTATAAATATATATATTTATATATCGTATAATATAAATATATAATATATAAATATATATTTATATATGATATAATATAAATATATAAATACAAATATATATAATATAAATCTATCTATCTATCTATCTATCTATCTATCTATCTATCTATCTATATTTGTCAGTGGATTCTCTATTCTGTTCCATTGGTCTATGTGTCTGATTTTAGGCCAATACCATGCTGTTTTGGTTACTATAGCTCCATAGTACAATTTGAAGTCAGGTAATGTGATTCTTTCATTTTTTTTCTTCCTTTTTGCTCAGAATAGTTTTGACTATTTCTGGGTCTTTTGCGGTTCCACATAAATTTTAGATTTTTTTTTTTCCTATTTCTGTGAATAATATAATGGGTATTTTGATAAGGATTGCATTGAATGTGCAGACCACTTTTGGTAGTATGGACATTTTAACCATACATATTCCTCCAGTCCATAAATACCATACTGGGGTGTGGAAGACAGTGGCCTTCCTCTCACAGCTCCACTAGGTGGTGCCTGAGTAGGCACTCTGTGTGGGGGCTCTCACCCCACATTTCCCTTCCATACTGCCCTAGCAAAGGTTCTCTATGAGAGCCCTGCTCCTGCAGCAAACTTATGCCTGAACATCAAGGTGTTTCTATATATCCTCTGAAATCCTGGTGGTGGTTTCCAAAACTCAACTGTTGACTTCTGTGCACTCGCAGGCTCATCACCACATGGAAGCTGCCAACACTTGAGGCTTGCACCCTCTGATGCCACGGCCCAAGCTCTATGTTGGCCTCTTTCAGTCATGGCTGGTGTGGGAAGCAAGGAACTAAGTCCCTATGCAGCATACAGCATGGGGACCCTGGGCCCAGCCCACAAAACCACTTTTTCCTCCTAGGCCTCTGGGTCTGTGTTTGGAGGAGCTGCCATGAAGACCTCTGACATGCCCTGGAGACATTTCTCCCATTGTCTTGGAGATTAACATTTGGCTCATCATTACATGTGCAAATGTGTGCAGTTGCCAGATATCCTAAATCATCTTTCTCAAGTTCAAAGTTCCACAAACCTCCAGGGCAGAGGCAAAACGTTGCCAGTCTCTTTGCTAAAATATAACAATAGTCACCTTTGCTCCAGTTCACAACAAGTTCCTCATCTTCATCTGAGACCACCTCATCCTGGATTTCATTGTCCAAATCATTATCAGCATTTTGATCAAATACATTCAAGAAGTCTCTAGGTAGTTTCAAACTTTCCCATGATTTTCTGTCTTCTTCTGGGCCCTCCAAATTGTTTCAACCCGATTGTGAAGTCGTTTCCACATTTTTCAGTTATTTATTCTGCAGTGTCCCACTCTATTGGTACCAATTTATTCAATTAGTCCATTTTCATGCTGCTGATAAAGACATACCCCCAACTGGGTAATTTAAAAAAGAAAGGGGTTTAATGGACTTACAATTCTACATGACTGGGGAGGTCTCACAATTATGGTGGAAGGCAAGGAGGAGCAAGTCACATTTTATGTGGATGGCAGCAGGCAAAGAGAGAGCTTGTGGAGGGAAACTCCCATTTTTAAAACCATCATATCTCCTGAGACTCATTCACTATCAGGGGAACAGTGCAGGAAAGACCCACCCCCATAATTCAGTCACTTCCCACTGGGTTCCTCCCATGACACAAGAGAATTGTAGGAGTTAAATTCAATATAAGCTTTCAGTGGGAACACACCCAAACCATATCAATGCCAGTATTACCCCGATATCAAAACCAGACAGAGACACATAAAAAAAAAAAAAAAAAAAAAAACAAAAAAAAAAACTACAAGTCGATATCTCAGATGTACCTTGACACAAAAATTCTAAACAAAGTTCCAGCAAACAGAATTCAGCAACACATTAGAAAGATCATTCATTATGATCATGTGGGATTTATCCCTGGAATTCAAGGATAATCAACAAATGTAAATTAATAAATGAGAATGAAGGACAAAAACCATATAATCGTTTCAATTGATGCTGAAAAAAAATTTGTAAAATTCCATGTCCCTTCATGTATAAAGTGCTCAAAAAATTGTGGGTAGAAGGAACATACCTCTACACAATAAAGCCATATGTAACCGACCCACAGCTAGTATCATATAAAATGCAAAAAAACTGAAAGCCTTCCCTCTAAGATAGTCAACACAACAAGGTTGCCCACTTTCACTGCTGTTGCTCAACATAATACTGGAAGTATTGCTAGACCAATCACACTAGAGAAAGAAATATAGGTTTTCCAAATTGGAAAGGAAGTTGTTAAATTATCCTTTTTTGTAGGTTATATAATTTTATTTTGGAAAACCTAAAGTCTCTATGAAAAAATTATTACAAATGATAAATTTAGTAAAGTTGTAGGATACAAAATCAGCAACAAAAATCAGTAGCATTTCTATATGCAAACAGACTAGAATCTGAGAAGAAAATCAAGACAATAATCTCATATACAATACTGCAAACAAAATAAAATACCTAGGATTTAAGTTAACCAATGAAGAGAAAGATCTCTGTCATAAAAGTTTTAAAATATTAATGAAGGAAATTGAGGAGAACATAAAAAATAACAAGATTTCAGAGGATGTATAGAAACACCTTGATGTCCAGGCATAAGTTTGCTGCAGGAGCAGGGTTCTCATAGAGAACCTTTGCTACGGGAGTGTGGAAGGGAAATGTGGGGTGAGAGCCCCCACATAGAGTGCCTACTCAGGCACCACCTAGCAGAGCTGTGAGAGGAAGGCCACTGTCCTCCACACCCCAGCGTGGTAGATTCATAACAGCTTGCACCATGCACCTGGAAAAGCCACAGACACTCAATGCCAGCCCATGAAAGCAGCCAGGAGGGAGGCTGTACTCTGCAAAGTCACAGAGGCAAAGATGACCAAGAGCATAGGAACCCACCACTTACATCAGCATCACCCAAATGTTAGACATGGTGTTAAAGGAGATCATTTTGGAGCTTTAAGATTTAACTGCCCCACTGGATTTTAGACTTGCATGGGGGCTGTAGCCCCTTTGTTTTTAATTTATCCCAATGGCTGTATTTACCCAATGCCTGTACCCCCATTGAATCTAGGAAGTAACTAGCTTGCTTTTGATTTTACAGGCTCTTAGGCAGAAGCGACTTGCCTTGTCTCAGATGAGACATTGGACTGTGAACTTTTGAGTTGATGCTGAAATGAGTTAAGATTTTGGTTTGGTTGTGTTCCCATCCAAATCTCATCTTGAATTGTAATTCTCAAAATGCCCATGTGTTGTGGGAGAAACCTGGTGAGAGGTGATTTAATTATGGGGGCAGATCTTTCCTGCACTGTTCTCATGATAGTGAATGAGTCTCAGCATTTCTGATGGTTTTAAAAATGGGAATTTCCCTGCACAAGTTCTCTCTTTGCCTGCTGCCATCCACATTAAATGTGACTTCCTCCTCCTTGCCTTCTGTGATGATTGTGAAGCCTCCCCAGCCATGTGGAACTGTAAGTCCATTAAACCTCTTTTTATGTAAATTGCCATTCTTGGGTATGTCTTTATCAGCAGCATGAAAATGGACTAATGCAGGCATCATAGAATGAGTTTGGATGTATTCCCTCCTTTTCTAGTTTTTAGAGAGTTTGAGTGAGATTGGTATTCTTCTTTAAATGTTTGTTAAAATTCAGCAGTGAAGCTGTTGGTACAGGGCTTTTTTTTGTTGTTGAGAGACTTTACTATGGTTTTGAACTTTTTAAATGTTATTGTCTATTCAGGTTTTAGATTTCCTCATAGTTCAATCTTGGTAGGTTGTATGTGTCTAGGAATGTATCTATTGGCTACATATAAATGTCTTCTTTTGAGAAGTGTCTGTTCATATCCTTTACCCACTTTTGATGGGGTTGTTTGTTTTATTTCTTGTAGATTTAAGTTCTCCATAGATTCTGGATGTTAGCTCTTTGTCAGATGGGTAGATTGCAAAATTTTCTCCCATTTTGTAGGTTGCCTGTTCATTGTGATGATAGTTTATTTTGCTGTGCAGAAGCTCTTTAGTTTAATAGATCCCATATGTCTATTTTGACTTTCGTTGACATTGCTTTTGGTGTTTTAGTCATGAAGTCCTTGCCCATGCCTATCTCCTGAATGGTATTGCCTAGGTTTTCTTCTAGGGTTTTTAAGGTTTTTGGTCTAACATTTAAGTCGTTAATCCATCTTGAATTAATTTTTGTATAAGGCATAAGGAAGGGATCCAGTTTCAGCTTTCTACATATGGCTAGCCAGTTTTCCCAGCACAATTTATTAAATAGAGAATCCTTTCCCCCTTTTTTGTTTTTGTCAGGTTTGTCAAAGATCAGATGGTTGTAGATGTGTGGTATTATTTCTGAGGCCTCTGCTGTGTTCCATTGGGTCTATCTCTGTTTTGGTACCAGCGCCATGCTGTTTTGTTAATGTAACTTTGTAGTATAGTCTGAAGTCAGGTAACACGATGACTCCAGCTTTGTTTTTTTAATTTTTCTTAGGATTGTCTTGGAAATGCAAGATCTTTTTTGGTTCCATATGTACTTTAAAATAGATTTTTCCAATTCTGTGAAGAAAGTTATTGGTAGCTTGGTAGGGATGGCATTGAATTTATAAATTACCTTGGGCAGTATGGCCATTTTCATGATATTGAGTCTTCCTATCCATGAGCTTGGAATGTTCTTCCATTTGTTTGTGTCCTCTTTTATTTGGTTGAGCAGTGGTTTGTAGTTCTCCTTCACATCCTTTCTAAGTTGTATTCCTAGGCATTTTATTCTCTTTGTACCAGTTGTGAATGGGAGTTCACTCATGATTTCGCTCTCTGTTTGTCTGTTATTGGTGTATAGGAATGCTTGTGATTTTTGCACATTGATTTATGTATCCTGAGACTTTGCTGAAGTTGCTTATCAGCTTCAGGAGATTTTGGGCTGAGACGATGGGGTTTTCTAAATATACAATCATGTCATCTGCAAACAGGGATAACTTGACTTCATCTTTTTCTGATTGATTACCCTTTATTTCTGTCTTTTGCCTGATTGTCCTGGCCAGAAATTCCAATGTTGAATAGGAGTGGTGAGAGAAGGCATCCCTTTCTTGTGTCACTTTTCAAAGGGAATGCTTCCAGTTTTTGCCCATTCAGTATGATATTGGCTGTGGGTTAATCATAAATAGCTCTTATTATTTTGAGATACATTCCATCAATACCTAGTTTATTGAGAGTTTTTAGCATGAAGGACTGTTGAATTTTGTTGAAGGCCTTTTCTGCATCTATTGAGATAATCATGTGGTTTTTGTCATTGGTTCTGTTTATGTGACAGATTACATTTATTGATTTGCATGTGTTGAACCAGCCTTGCATCCCAGGGATGAAGCCAACTTGATCATGGTGGGTAAACTTTTTGATGTGCTGCTGGATTTGGTTTGCCAGTATTTTATTGAGGATTTTTGCATCAATGTTCATCAGGGATATTGGTCTAAAATTCTCTTTTTTTGTTGTGTCTCTGCCAGGCTTTGGTATCAAGATGATGCTGGCCTCATAAGATGAGTTTGGGAGGATTCCCTCTTTTTCTATTGATTGGAATAGTTTCAGAAGGAATGGTACCAGCTCCTCTTTGTACTTCTGGTAGAATTCAGCTGTGAATCGATCTGATCCTGGTCTTTTTTTGGTTGGTAGATTATTAATTATTGCCTCAATTTCAGAGCCTGCTATTGGTCTATTCAGGAATTCAAATTCTTCCTGGTTAAGTCTTGGTAGAATGTATGTGTCCAGGAATTTGTCTATTTCTTCTAGGTTTTCTAGTTTATTTGCATAGAGGTATTTATAATATTCTCTGATGGTAGTTTATATTTCTGTGGGGTTGGTGGTGATATCCCCTTTATCATTTTTTATTGCATCTCTTTGATTCTTTTTTCTTCTTTGTTAGTCTTGCTAGTGGTCTATCTGTTTTGATGATCTTTTTATACTTTCTGTATTAGTATCTATTTTGTGTGATATAAGTATAGCTAATCCTGCTCTCTTTTTGGTTTCCATTTACATGGAATATATTTTTTCATCCTTTTATTTTCAGTTTCAGTGAGTCTTTTTTTTTTTTTTTTTTTTTTTTTTT
>NW_016812293.1:375074-379429 GCF_001698545.2 Rhinopithecus bieti | reverse complement strand
ATATATATGGTATATATTTGTTCCAAAAGGTGGCAAACTTTTGGATAAAGCAAATAGGCTTTGACCTGAATTAACTTTTATAGAATAATAAGCCCTTATATTACACTATATATTGTAGCATGAAGGAAATGTGAGAGCACATTGAAGATCAGTATTTCTTACCTTTCTTCCTTTCGTGTCAATGTATATACTGAATAATTCATTTTGCTAATCTAATGAACAGTGTTTGTTTTGCTTGAATTACTAGTTAGTGAAAAAATTGACTCTCTAGAATTATTCTTTAAATTACCATTTCAGTAACTATACGGATTATAAAAGTGAAAGGTCGGGTGTGGTGGCTCATGCCTATACTCCCAGCACTTTGGGAGGCCGAGGCAGGTGGATCACAAGGTCAGGAGTTCGAGACCAGCCTAGTCAGCATGGTGAAATCCAGTCTTTACTAAAAATACAAAAATTAGCCAGGCGTGATGGTGCATACCTATAATCTCAGCTCCTCAGGAGGCTGAGGCAGGAGAATTACTTGAACCTGGGAGGTGGAGGTTTCAGTGATCTGAGATCATGCCTCTGCACTCCAGCCTGGGCGACAGAGTGATACTCCATCCCAAATAAAACATAAAAAACTAAAAAAAAAAAAAAAAAAAAAAAGTGAAGAATGAATACTGAAAACATAAGCATATAATCAAATTGTATTTTCCTCCCAAACTAAAATTTTGCTTTTTTTGCCTGACTATTTCTTACAAATGAACACTCATATTCTGTCTCATTAATGCTTCTGGGAATAATCTTGAGCCTTAAATAGAGAATATATTGGTAGAAAAGACTGAAAAGAAGACATAGCACCTTTAGAAGTTCCATAATGGATGCTTAAACTTCACGATGAAGAAAACAATATCTAGTCCGTTGAGCATACATTTTTGCCCGCCATAGTAAAACAAGTATCCCCTTCTATTTTTGATTGCTAAATGCGTGTGTAAACTGAGAAGGTCAGATGTTATTCCACATAGAAAGTCTAACAGTAGGGAATATTGAGATTTTTTGGAGGTTGTTTCTTCAATTTTAGTCTTTGTTTACTGAAGAGAAAGATATTTCAGCATTTTGTGTAAGACTTCTGTGCCTCATTTGGCTCAGCTTCGTTACTAGGAAACAAAGAGAAAGATTCAGAATGGTACTTGGCCCAGGAATAATGTCTTCCTACTGTCTATGTTCTTCTGGCATAAAATCTCTCCGTGATTCACAGGAGACCAAATAATTCCGGAGTGAGAAATCCCAAGCATTATATAAAAATACTTTCAAATAGATGATGAGAGAAAACATTGAAAGAGATATATTTCCTCAACTAGATTAAGATCCATGTCTATATTTTAAGAGTTTTCTGTACAAATTTTGCTGTTCATATTATAGTTTATTGTTATCATCCCAAAATCATCATAAATGAATAAGCATTATATGCTGAAAAAAAGGGAGAAATAGAAAATATCTCATTACTTGTTTTATTGTGTGTAGTAATGTGATACTGTCTTGGGATTTCAGGAAAAATTTAGGTATTTGTTTAATGCACAATTTCTTTAACTGACATCTTGAGAACTGTGAGAGATGTAGTATGTGTTAGTACGTGTATTTTGTATATGTGTGCACAACAGCAATGATCCAGGTCAGACACAAAGATGTTTGAGGTAGTTATTTTCCCATCAGTGGGTTCAAGAATTGGAAGATAAGCTTAGGGCAAAGAGAGCATGGTTTCAGAAACTGACATTGCAAAACATATGCTTAAAATCACATAAAAATTTGGTTGCTATTTGGTGTGTTTTCTTTGTTGTTGAGGTTCAGTAAAAAAGCTACTGTGTTACTGATTATTTATAATTGATATTTTTCCAAATCAAGTATTTATCATTGAGCAATAAAATCGCATGTTGAGGGTAAAAAAATAGTGCTTATATAGAAGTGTCCATATTACTATAACTATGCATATTTGCTGATGTGCATACTAAGGTTTGCTTGTCTCTTTGTTTTAAACTAGATGGTCAATTGTCTTAATGACTTAAAAGAAAATTCCTGCTCAATTTAAGGAGCCCAAATGAGCCCACAGTAACCTGTTGATTTTTAGTTTTTTCTTATGGCTTCATGGAAAAAAAAAAAAGTGGTTAAAATTTGTTGGATACTCCCTGATAGTCCAAGATAGTAACAATCCTTATAAAACATAAATAATTTTCAAGTCCTCTGAAATTCAAACAAGATTATCTTGTATTATAATAATTTTAGGCTAAGACTGCTATGATATTATATATATATGNTATAGCTAATCCTGCTCTCTTTTTGGTTTCCATTTACATGGAAAATTTTTTTTTTCCCTTTTTTTTTCGTTTTCAGGGGGTTTTTTTTTTTTTTTTTTTTTTTTTTTTTTTTTTGAGACGGAGTCTCGCTCTGTTGCCCAGGCTGGAGTGCAGTGGCGCGATCTCGGCTCACTGCAAGCTCCACCTCCCGGGTTCCCGCCATTCTCCTGCCTCAGCCTCCCGAGTAGCTGGGACTACAGGCGCCCGCCACCACGCCCAGCTAGTTTTTTGTACTTTTAGTAGAGACGGGGTTTCACCGTGTTAGCCAGGATGGTCTGGATCTCCTGACCTTGTGATCCGCCCGTCTCGGGCTCCCAAAGTGCTGGGATTACAGGCTTGAGCCACCGCGCCCGGCCTCAGTGAGTCTTTATTGGTGAAGTGTGGCAATTTTGGGCAATAGATCATTGTGTCTTGCTTTTAAAATGCATTAAATGACTGTATGTCTTTCAGTTGGAGGGTTTTCATCCATTTACAGTCAGTATTATAAGTATAATTGATAAGTAAGGACTTACTCCTATCATTTCATTTGTTTTCTGGTTGTTTTGTGGTCTTCTTTCCCCCCCCCCTTTTTTTTTTTTTCCTTTCTGTCTTTCTTTTAGTTAAAGTGATTTTCTCTGGTGGCATGTTTTAATTTGTTGCTTCTTATTTTTTAGATATCTGTTGTATATTTTTTGATTTGATGTTACCCTGAGGCTTATGAATATCTTAAAACCCACCATTTTAAACTTATGACAGCTTAACAGTGATTGCATCCACATACAACCTAGCAAACAAGCAAAGAGAACACTAATAAAAACTCTGCACTTTAACTTTATCCTCCCACATTTTAAGTTTTGTGGTTTCTGTATTTATCTTATTGTACTGTTTGTATCATGAAAAGTTGGTATAGCTTTTATTTTGATCACTTCATCTTTTAGTTTTTCTCTGCAAGATATGAGTAGTTTTTAATATTCTGTCTTTTCTGTAGACTTACTATGACCATTGAGTTTTGTACCTTCAGATGATTGCTCATTTCCTCATTAGTGTTCTTTTATTTTAAATGAAAGAACTCTGGTTAGCAATTCTTGTAGTAGCCTCAGTTTTTGTTTGTATTGGAAAGTCTTTATTTTTCCATAATATTTCAAGAACACTTTTGCTGGTTATACTAAACAACATAACCTTTATATTATTACTTGTACTATGCACTACTTTGTATTTAATTTTAATGTACTTTCATTCTATTTTAATATTAAGTTATTCCCATGTAATTTAGAAAATAGAGAAAAATGCAGGTATATTTGATAAGAACATCAATAAGCTATTCACTTTCCATGCTATTTTATAGAAGGTCATTTTGCACACAAATTTGTATTTAGTATAACTTTTTAAAGAACTGAGAGCAAATACTCTTCATTAAAAAGGCAAATAAGATTTATGAGGTATGGATACACGCAGTGGTACAGAGTATAACAATTATATGATTTATGTTTTTAATAATAAGTCCAGTATTCTTAAATTGAGAATTTGCTGCAGATAAATTGAGATACTTTAAATTGAACAGTTATTGGGAATATCTATGCTACTAATCTGTCAGCTTATTGCCACTCCCTATGTGTCAAGTATTAATTAGTCAGAAGTTTTAGTCACAATTGATCTTTGTGAGGAAAATGTATTAATAAGTGATTTTTAAAATAATTCTTAATTGACGTTTTAAAATAAGATTGAGTATATTTGAAGCAGATAAAAATATAAGGTATAGGCTGGGCGCGGTGGCTCAAGCCTGTAATCCCAGCACTTTGGGAGGCCGAGACGGGCGGACCACAAGGTCAGGAGATCGAGACCACCCTGGCTAATACGGTGAAACCCCGTCTCTACTAAAGAATACAAAAAACTAGGTGTGCGACGAGGCGGGCGCCTGTAGTCCCAGTGACTTGGGAGGCGGAGGCAGGAGAATGGCCTAAACCTGGGATGCGGAGCTTGCAGTGAGCTGAGATCCGGCCACCGCACTCCAGCCTGGGCGACTGAGCCAGACTCCGTCTCAAAAAA
>NW_016812293.1:325356-373381 GCF_001698545.2 Rhinopithecus bieti | reverse complement strand
AAGTGGTTAAAATTTGTTGGATACTCCCTGATAGTCCAAGATAGTAACAATCCTTATAAAACATAAATAATTTTCAAGTCCTCTGAAATTCAAACAAGATTATCTTGTATTATAATAATTTTAGGCTAAGACTGCTATGATATTATATATATATGTATAGATATATATATATAGTATAGATATTTTATATATATATATATTCTGGAGACAATATCTAGGTTTATACAATGCAACATTGTATTTTACATCATCTCCAATTGAACACCATGTACACAACTATAATGTTCTTAGAATGGAAGAGGATATGTGAATTTTGGAGGATAACTAGTAGTGTTTGACATGTGGGGATCAACATTTAGTCTCTGAAGCACAATGGAAATAATAGTTTAAAATTAGTTCAAAATTTGACCAGTTAAAAATTAGGTGAGTAGTATCAATCACATGGGACTGTTGTGATACTTACATATTCTTGGCCAAAGTAGGTGCTCTATAATTCATTGAAATATTTGTTGTTGCTTAAGATTCATTTGAAAATTTTTTAGTACTCTCTCAGCCTATCAACATTTTGTCATCCATGTATCATCTATATTTGTCTTTCATAATTTCATAATTACCCAGAGATCTTGAATATTCTTTCAAATATATATATGTGTGTGTGTGTGTATGTGTGTGTGTATATATATATATCTCCAAGTTTTTTTGGTTGTAACTTTCGTAGTAAATTATATTTTGTCATTTAATAACACCTCTTATAGAAACCCATGTTCCTGTGAGTTATTTTTATTGAATTATCTTTATAACATGCCTGAAGTACATGTTAAATTAATAGAAAAATATTGTCACAATAATTTAATATTCATTGTCTCCACTTACTTATTCTAAGTATCTGAGTAAAAATAATCAGAAAACTGTAGAAATACATAAACACATAAAAAATACATAAATACATAAAAAAATTTAAAAAAACACTCACAGAGAGAGAGAGAGAAAGAGCAAGTCTCTCAATAACATCATTTTGTTCAATGTAGTTTCATTACAACATTGATGAGGAATAAAAAGAACAACAACAACAACAACAAATTCCCATCAGTGCCACTGTCCATGTAGAGCTTGGATGTTCTCTCCATCTCTGCAAAGGTTTTAGGATGAACCAGTTTTCTCCCACGTCCCAAAGATGTGTACATTAGGGGAATTGACTTGTCTACATTGTCTGCATGTGAGTGTGTGTGTGAGCGCCCTGGATGGGATGCATCCTGTCAAGACTTTGTTCCTGCCTTATGTCCTGAGCTGCCAGCATAGGCTTCATCCACCTGTGACTCTGAACTGGAATTATTGGGTAAATTATCCTACTTATTTTTATTAATGTTTTAAAACATATGCATAGCTCACATTTATTTCAACGTTTAAAATTAGAAGCATTTTGTTCTTTATTTTAAAGTTTGATGGTGTTTTTGTGTGCAGAAGTATATGGTAGGAATTTAACTATCATTTATATCAATTAGCCTATGGTAAGATTGGTTTCATTATACATCATTCCACTTAAAATGACAGTTTCCAAGAACCCATCAATGACATTAAGTGAGGACTTAAGTATGTGTGTGTATGTGTATGGGCGCGCGCGAGTGTGTGTGTGTGTGTATATACACACATCACTGATAAATACTTATCAATGAAAAGCTTGACAATAATCACTAGGCAAATAGGATGGAACGTTAGTTTCCTGTTGCTGCCACAACAAATTACTACAAACTTAGCAGCTTAAAACACCCATTTATTATCCCACAGTCTGGTACATAAAAAATCTAGGGATATCATTTCTCAGTTGGTAATTTGTCACAACGCCCTCAAGGTGCCAGCAGCCTGTGTTTCTTTCTGGAAGATCTGGGCATGAATCTACTTCCAGACTCATTAGAGGTGTTTGCATGATTCAGTCCCATTTTGGCTGTGGGACTAGAGTGCCCCTTGGTTACTGGCTACTGGTTGGGGTCATTCCAAGCTTTAAGAGGCAACCTACATTTCAAGGTTTATGATATTCTTTCAGCTTTAATAACAGCAATGATTAGTCAAGTCCTCCTTATGCATTAAAAATCTATGCTGTCCTCTTCTACCGCATCTATTTTCTGCCTTCCTCCTCTGTTGCATCTCTTTAAATTTTCTTTCTTTTCTGCTTTTAAGTGCTCCTGTGATTACATTGAGCATACCTGATAATTCAGAATAATTTCTCTAAATTTAAGGTCAGTTGATTGGTAAATAAAATTACATCTGCAAAGGCCCTTCATAACACAGTCCAGATTTGTGTTTGATTGAAGAACTCAGAGTTGAGAAACTTGAAAGTGGTAAAGGCATCTTAGGAATTCTGCCTATCACAAAAATAAAAATAAAATCTTTTAATTTTGTTATTTGCATTAATATATTAATAAAGAGTCAGCAAACCATTCTCATTGTGAATACAAAGGAAGCTGATCGGTTGCCTATGTTAGTTGCCATAAGATTTATGGAAGCAAATTTAATAAATAGTGATGACTACAAACGAACACGTTTTGAATTTTTAGTTATAGCCTGTGGTATTAATTAACTAATTGCATTTTTTTACAGATATCAAGCTTCATTTACTTCCTTAAAGTAATGGAGCAATTTGCAGTATAATTCATATTTTCATTTTACATTTCACAAGTAAAATTTTCCTATTCTGACTATATACCACTAAGAAAATGCCATGATTTCAGAGATTAATCTTATAAAATATGAAGCTACTTCTTAATCTTATTCTAGAGATCTTAAGATTCAGTTAGTACTATCAACTTATTATGAAATCCACCCTCTAGCTCATTTTATGAAAATAAATCTGGGCCCCTGAAAAATCAATTGACTTTTCCAGGCTTATACAATGTGTTAGTGAAGAGACGGAGATGATGTTTGTACCCGCTTCTCTTTATTTCATCTGTTAGTCTACATTACTTCGTTTCAGAGATTTAAGTTCTTGCATCCATTTATCAACTGTGCTCCCAAATACTGCATGGGCCTTTATAATAGAGAAAGCAATTTTCAAAATTTGCATTTTATTTTAGCCATTCCGTTCACAAGTTAATGTAAGCTAACAACAATTTTTTGAAACCCATGTTTTCTACTTACTTTTGTTTTCCTTTTGCTTAGAAGTTGTGATGTCCAAAAGGTTAAAGGCTTCACAGAGCTTCATTGGCATTAGGGCATTCACACAGCAAAAGCTATTAAAACATCAGTTTTACAGTATAAGCAGAAAGAAATTAAAACATGATTAATTTTTTTATGAAAAACTCATTGGCTTTAGAAATAAATAAAATATTCTAGAAAACATTTTATAGTCATTTGAAGAATAATTTAATATATTAATAAGGTAAAATGCTGAAGGATTTGTATTTTGCCTGCCAAATATTTTAAATAGCTCAATAATCACCACTGTTAACAGGAATAGCAATTATTTGCTTTGTATCTAATTTGCGTATGATACTTTTTGGTCCTAACAATAAGAGATATTTACAAAGTTGGCCCTAAAAATTAAACACTAAGATTATAAAGGTATAAATATGGAACACATACATAAAATTATTTTTTAACTGTTGAAATAGCTTTAGGACAAAGGAGTGTTAAGTGTGACAATTCAGAGAAACTGGTGGTAACTCACAATTTGTTTAGAGAAGTGTCTCTCAAAAGTGTGCACCCAGACCATTCATATCACCTGGGAACTTGTTAGAAAGGTAAGTTACCAGGCTCTGTCCTAGAGCTACTGAATCAGAACTTCTAGATAGAGGAACAGTTATCTGTGCTTTTATAAGCTCTGTAGGAGATTCTGAGAGAGCTAAAATGCAAAGGAATCACTCATCTGAGGGAAAGAGGGAAATAAAATAGCTTTTGAAAGCCTCGAATGCATCAAAAACAACTTCTTAAAACCTAGAGAACTTTACTTTTGAACTGAGAATTTTGACAGGTTACTTTGTATGGTAGGTTATTTGGGGGAGAGATTAAGAACAGATAAAGAACACAGATATTTAGATTATCTTTTAAGTTCTAAAAAATTGCATATTATTTGTAAAAAAGACAGACAATATTTTGAGAGTACTCTACTTGAGAATGAAGAGTTTACTCCTAGTAGATAATGTTGACTGAGAGGCAGAAACTGAGTAAGAGAATGATGATGAGATAGTAAGCAAGATAAGCAGTGGATTCCAACTTAATATGCAAGAGTTTATTACACACATAACCTTCTGTTTTTTCTATGCCAAGATAATTAAGAAGAAATAATTATACATTTATATAGGATTATTTCATTATGCCAAATAAAGGTAGTGAATCTATTTCTCCTCCAGCTCTTAAAGCTTCATTATATAAAAATATGTTGACCAGGTGCGGTGGCTCATGCCTGTAATCCCAGCACTTTGGAATGCCGAGGTGGGCGGATCACCTAAGATCAGGAGTTTGAGACCAGACTGGCCAAGATGGTGAAACGCTATCTTTACTAAAAATACAAAATTAGCAGAGCGGTGCAGGCCTGTAATCCCAGCTAATCAGAAGGCTGAGACAAGAGAATCACTTGAACATGGGAGGCAACGGTTGCAGTAAGCCAAGATCGGTGCCATTGCACTCCAGCCTGGGCAAAAAGAGCAAAACTCCATCTCAAAAAATAAAAAAAGAAAAAAAAAAAAATTCCCTTCCTGATATCCTTAAAAGAGTGACAACCATTTATATAATGATTGACAAACAGTATCTCATTTAAAGCAGTCTAGGTTATTATATCACATTAAGTAAATACATTTTAGCTTATGTACTTATAAGTAACATTTATTAAATAAATTTTGAGTGATTATTTTCATTTTGGATCTTATTTTTTCTCATATTTGTATTACTGTTAAAATTTTAAAAATACTTAAATTCTGGGCCATACATATGAGATATAAGTGAATTGTTTAAATCATTACAGTAATGAGAAAAGTTATGGAAATTTTTGGCCAGGTATGGTGGTTCATGCCTGTAATTCCAACACTTTGGGAGGCTGAGGAGGGAGGATTGCTTAAGCCCAGGAATTTGGGACCAACCTGGGCAGCACAAGAAGACTCCATCACTACAGAAACAATTAGCATTATAGAAATTCTTATATAGAATCAATGTTTTATCAAAATACTCAGAATTATAAACTTAGCATCAAAAAAGAAACATTTTGTTTGAGTTATCAGTTGTGGAGATATTATGTCAGTTTGGTGTCAACAATTTGCTTTATCTCAAGTGTAGCATACACAAGTTAATTGGTTATACCATGATCTAAACAGTTTGGCATGCAATAATAATAATAATAAATAATGCGGACTTAGGCAATCTGTACAAACATTTCAAAACAGAAATTCCTATTGAAATATTTTTTAGAAGTGAGTTTTATGAAACAATTTTGGAAGCCTCAGAGAATATTCTCTGATATTTTATTTTATTGCTATGTTTTATTTTGGGACAATCTTACAGGACATCAACATAGACTATAGAGATAGCAAAACTTCTTTAGTATGTTATTGTTACAAGATAAAGAGGTCCTTGAATTTATGTTTGTATTTGCAATAAAGCTGGCACAAACAAGCGGGTAAGAAAACAGTTGAGATGAATTTAATATGTTAATGATTACTGCTGTGCCAAGTAAAGCAGAACGAAACTAAAGGACACTGCTCTAAAGATGCCCTCCAATCTGCACAGAAATGGTGATGGCATGTGGAATATAAAAGAACACATGAAAAGCACTAATACCAGTATTCAAACGTTAAGCAGTAATTTCGTCAAAGCATATATGCATGTTCTATGCCACAGGGGAAACTAATAGCAAATATTTGTTGAGTGACTAGTGTTACAAATAGTTCTAAATGCTTAACATATATTAGATCCTTGGATTTTTATAATAATCTTATGAGGCAGGTCCACTTATTATCCTTATTTCACACATACGGAATCAAAGACACAAAAAAGGTCAGGCAGCATATTTTAGTACACACAGCTAAAAGATGAAGCCAGACTTTAAAGAGGAAAAATGTCCTGCTTGTGCTTATAATATTAATCACTGTGTTATATACGTACATATATATTAAATTGTATCCAATATTTATAGTAAACATTGTCATGATCACTTATACTCAATGATAATTTACAAGAACATTTTATCAGTTATGAGTAAAAATTAAGATTTTTTCTCACTAATTTTCAAAACAGAAATTGTAACATTTTATTTCAGAGTAAGATGGAAAGATCTCAAATGAGAGCAGAAAGAAATATCTTTTATATTCACAACTTTTGTGAATATATGACCATTCACCAAAAGGTATTAAACCAACCCAGTGATATTTGCTTTTTTGTATTAAAAAACTGGAAAAAATGAAAGGTCAAATTTCAAAGTCTTTTTCTATATGAATTATAAGATAATATAGGATCTTGATATACTTTATTTTCTAACTAATTGTTGACATACATTTTCATTTTACATTATGATTTCCTTTTACAATCTTGTCTATGAATATAAATCTTCATTTTGTACCTTTAAAGTTCATACATAATAACAATCAACTAACACTATATATGACCTTATACATAAGTGTATATGTCCTGAGTTTCCCAAAGCACTTTTATACTCAATTTTTAAAATAATGTGGATACAAATTCTGAGTCTTCTATTTTCTTTGGGGACTTCATAATATCCCAAGGAACATTTTAAAATACCAATTTAAAAATCCACATAATCCAAATTTGCATGCTAAACTAAAGGAAACAGATCTCATGAAAAAAAAAAAAAAAAAAAGAAGAAATTATTAAATGGTCTATTTTAAAAAAGAAATCCCCTCTTAGAAAATCATTTGCAATACGAAACTTACTGACAGTAAGTATACTTAATTTAAGACCAAATTCCTTTGACAGCTAATAGTAATTGAATATAATGCAGGATATAATATATATAAAGAAGCATAATGAAATCCTTACCGATAACTTAGTAAAACAAACAATATATCCAGATTAGAATTGTTTTGTAGAAAAATAGGAAACGCTACATTGGTACCCACTAAAAGGAAAGCACATATAAAATTTTTTTTAGAAAAACAGCATAATCAGATAGTAAATGCTATTTTGTTTAAAGTAACCTTGGTCTACATTTTCAAGATTGGCAATATGGACAACCACAGAAGCATGTGGACCACACATGTTTTCTAAACATGGGCTACCAATCTTCATTATGTTTGTGGATACATTAAGGTGTTTATTTTCTTCTTTTTCAGAAATGTGAGTGGTTAAAAACCATAACTGCTCTCTAAACACATGGTAACAGAATTTTAACAAAAGGTGCTTAAAATTATTTTCTTAAGCCAGGTATTTTCTAGTTTCAGAGCCATTCTGCTCATTATCCATTTTGAGTAACGTAAGAGGCCAAAATCTATTAAACAGTAACAATGACTTACAAATATTTTATAGTTCAAGAAAACAGATTGAATGCCAGTTTATTTCTGTCTAAAGTGACATAATAGCTTTATGTTACTTAGCTGCCTTTTTTTGCTTAACTTTTATAGGGCATTTAAATCATTTATAGGCATGTGCCTACCCGATTAGAGTGAGTGGAAGGAAGAGGGAGATGGAGAACACGACGTTGAGGGGTATTTCTGAACAAGTGATCCATGCCAGCCAATTGAAATATTTGATTCAATCTCTCTTGAAGCTCTTGTTTCTTTGAAAGGGGAAATTGCTGTCAAAATGGAGAATTGATGCTGGCTACTACAGTTAAAATAGTCTGCCCCTCAAGGCTCTTAGGGAAAATAGCTGAGGAATATAGAGTTCAAATGGGTTCCTGTTGTTTCCATCGGAGTCTTAACATTTGCTTGCTTTTATTGATCTAAGGCTTATTAAATAAGTCTAGTAACTTAGTATTGTAAGGTCTAGTGATTTATGCCTATCGTCTTTAAATAGTGTTAGAGTCCTTGGAGAATGTTAAGCCTGAAGACTACTAATAATATTCTTTATAATTTGCTTTGTTCTATTTTTTCTAAATTATAAGGATGATGAGTATTTAAAAATATATAGCTTCGTCCTAAAATACATGATTAAGCATGGATATTTGTTTATCTCAAAAGATATATAAAAGATGTAAATCAATCTATTTTATGGCACACACTGTCATCTGGGTATCTTAATGTTCCTTCTTGCTTTTTTCCTTGACAACCCTGAGTTTGAGAGAGGAGCTATGTGCACCTTTCTAATTGCCTTACATATATGGTATACATTTGCCATCACACCATTAGAAATCTCCTGAGGTTTCTTCTTAAGCTGTGTTTTCCTGATAGAAGGGAAATGACATGAATTTTCCCTTATCCTCTCCCCTTTCTAACTTAAGGTAAACCTGATGCCTGACTGAAGCAGCTTTCAGGAAACAAGGAGATAGCAAATATGAGGAAAATAATCACAGAAATGTTAGCCACAATATCGTCGAGTCACTCAATCAGTAGCAGCCACTGGTTTTGCCTGATTGTATTATTTATTTAAAAAAGCACCTTGATTTTCTAAGAGGCAACATTAAGGCTTTCTGTTTCTTGCAGTTATAACTAAACTGCTAGTTACTTTTAAGAAAAGATGTTGATTGATGTTTAGTATGTATCCCATAGAGTCTACAACTGACATGTGCCAATAGTAGCTATTTTTTTAAGCTGTTCAAATTTTATAGCTGTAACATGCACATGGATTCATTGGCTGTGTGACTACAGGAGGACAGGCAGGGATTTGGTGACCTTCCTGCACTGTGTGTGGTCTGCACCATGATGCTGCTACTGCTCTCTTGGCTTCTAACTATGTGATAGTATCCCAGACAGTCCCAGCAGCTACACTCAAATTTAGGGAAGAGTTGATAGCCTATGGCATGAACTTTGCCTCAATGGGAAATAAAAGTACAGGCGAGAGGTTCAGGTAGATGAAGTCTCATCTCTTTCCTTGCACAACAGATTTGTTCAGAGACTCACTATTTCATACAGTTCTCGAAGGTTTCCTACCGAGAACTGTGTGAACTACCAACTGTGCTTGTCAGGAACTGAAGCTATTTCAGCAATGCATCTCCTTGTATTCTTGTATTTTCCCAATTTCCTTTCTGGCCTCACTTCCCTAATCCCCTTATATTATTTCCTTGTGACCTCACTTCCCAATAAAGTTATAGCATGTAACTCTTGCCTCAGGACATATTTTTCTAGAGAATATGAACTAAGAAAACTAATTTGCTTGGAAAATTTTTTTCTGAGATAAGACTATTGTATTCACTACAATATGTCGCAACTTTTCCCTCTTTAAATCTATTGTAGTACTGAATTCTCTTCTCTCCCTAATCATATAGCCATTTTATTTATACAAATGTTCTGTGACATTCCTGGAGTAATGACTCCATCAGTCTATGGACCTTCCTAACCCTGGTCCTCACCAATGTTAATTCTGAACACTTTCTTTGTTTTAAAGTTGATAAAGGCTTTGCTAACAGTAGGATCAGATAAATAGTTATCCATATTTTTAATAGCGCTTTATGTATTTTTAATCTACTTGGGTTTTAGTGAGATAAAACTAAAATTAAAATACATTTATTAAAGCTAACTAGCATTTTCTTAAAGCTAACTAGTACTAGTACTTCTGATTTTCTTAAAACATTTTCTCTAGCATATGTTGTCTTGTGAACACAGAATGTAATACACATACAAAATATATGTTAAGCAATTATTTATGTTATCAGTAAGGATTCTGGCCAAATAAAAGACTATTCATAGTTATATTTCTGAGGAGTCAAAAGTTAAGTGCAGATATTTGACTGCATGGGAGTCAGTTTTCATACCCCTCCATTGTTCAAGGGTCAATTGTACATACAAAAAATGTGTATTTGTGTGTGTATGTGTGTATGTTGTGTAATACATATAATTTCTTAAATTAACAAAATAAATATTAGCATTTATTTCAAAACCATTTTATTTGACCCCAATGTAAGTTTGAGTCCTTCTCCCTTAAATACAAAATAGTGCACTAATTACTGTTAAGCTGATAAGTACAATGTCTCCTAAATGTGTTTCCTGTCTAAGGTGTTACATGTAATCAGAAAGTAATCAGAAATTTAAAAATTAATTTCCCTAAACAGGTATCAAGCAGTCGGGGAATAATTCAAGGAAGGTGAAGCCTTTTCACATCTTGTGGGAGGTTATGAATAGAAATCTTTTCACAGAGCACAGTTAATTTAATTTGAATTTAAAATCTTGACTCTTTATTGACCCCCTTATTCTAAAAGAGTTGAACTAAAGACTTAATGGATTTTTTAAAGTTAATTAGAATCTGGTTTAAACTGAACACCCACTCCCACAAGGAAAGCTTTTACAGGTATAACAGATGAATTATTATTAAATATTTTACAATATAGCAGAAATATCTTACATATTGTGAATATGTGTAATAGGTCAAGTTTCTTGCTCTCACTCCACTTGTCAAGCTAAGAGATCTAATTTCCTAAAATAAAATCAGTCCGGAATGACAACGTCTTTAACCAAACATCTATAGAATAGAAGGCAAGATGCTGGAGAATAGTATCTGCAAAAAATTCAAGATTTACAAGGAATCTTAGAATTTATCAAGCCTAAAATTTATCTGACACAAATGTATCACAATAATCTCTTGAAAGTCTTAATACCATCACATTAAAATACTGAGACATCAAATTCTAATTTGGTTCTGTTATAGTTAGATATTAATATTTTTGTACCGTTCTAACATGGTATGTTTTTGATAATTTTCTTTCTCCAATCCAAATAGAATAAGTATTTTCTTTTTTACATGACAGCTCCATCACATATTTGAAAATTGCTGTTCAAAATAACAGGTAATACTGAGTACTTACTAAATGTCAGGCATGATTCCTAGGGCTTTATCTGAATCACGTCAAGTATTTCTACCTTATAAGGTAGACAATGCTTTTAGAAGACAAAGAGAACAAAGCTTAATCCAACCCCTTTTCCATCTTAACACTAGTAAGTAAATGTTGAAGTCAGATTACAATCCACATTATGGTTCCTTACTCTGAGTTAAGTATGGCATTCCATGTCACCTCTTTCCAAAAAATCATTTCCCCTAGGGGTTTTTCTACTTCTGTAGTCTAAAGAAAGTAATATGTTTAAAAACTATTAGGGAGTTTAATACAAAATAAGTATTAAGTGTGTTTATTTTCATTTCCCAATTGGCATGTATTCATTAGAAAAAAAATTAAAATCACAGATAAACCAAACTAAAAAACAAAGTTTTCTATAATCTCACCACTTAGAAAAAACTACAATAGGAAAATGTTGTATATAAAATATTCTGTTCTATTCTAAACTAAAAATGATATGTATCGCCAATTTATTATTGACCTCTCTGTTTCCTCTCTTAAAACTTCTTCTCACCCTCCATCTCACCCTCCAAATAATATTAATTTTACAAAACACTCTGAACAAATATACATTAAGATATTGTACAAATCTATTTGCATCATAAAAAATAAATAAATTTAACACAATGTCTTATTTTCTGGCACATTTCCATTTGGGAGTTCCTTGTTTCTCTCTTTTCTCTCAAAACATTTAACTTTCATCATTGAACTAATGTCCCAATAGGAGGACACCACCCACCTTCTGATCAACTGAATGATCTAGTTGAGCTTGATAGTTGCTATCGTTTGAATGTTTTTGTTCCCTCTATAATTCATGTTGAAATTTAATTCCTATTGCAACGGAATTGAGAAGTGTGGCCTTTGGAAGGTGACTGAGTAATGAGGGCTCCACCCTTATGAATCGGAGGGCTTGCAGAAGGGTTATCACCACTTTTGATCTTCTGTCATCTGCCAAAATCCTTCACTGGGCACCATATGCTGGCATCTCAATCTTGGATGTTCCAGACTTCACAACTGTAAGAAGTAAATTTCTATTCTTTACAAATTACCCAGTCTCACAAATTTTGTTATAGCAGCACAAAATAGACTAAGAAAATTTTGAAGAATATGTAACCATTCTTTATTCAAATATGGCCAAGAAATAGTTGTTTGTTTTTACAGCTTTATTGAGCTATTATTCAAATGTCATATAACACCTATTTATGGCATTGAATTTAATAATTTTTAGTGTATCATAGACATGTGCAGTCATCATGCTAGTCAATGTTATAACTCTTTTTATGGCTACAAAAGTAAACCCCATACACATTAGTTATCACCTCCTTATCCTCTCACTCTACTTCACAGCCTTTAAGCAACCACTAATCTGTTTTGTTTTTCTATATAATACTCTATTCCTGACATTACAGAAATTATTTAGGCATCAGTTAAGGGAGAACCAGCTAGATTTCTAATTTCTAACACTAGATAATATTAAGTATAAGTTAAAAATAAATACTAACAGATAATTAAAATTTACATTTAATTGTAAAAGGCATTTCTAGGTAAAACTTGATTTAATGAGTTTTTTTGTTACTGTAGTTATAAAAGTTAGCTAGCTAGTGAATAAAAGGGACAAAATACAAATCACCATTTATCTACTATCATCAGTGTTTTATAAACTGCTATGTACTGAATATTTTTGTCCCACCAAAATTAATGTTGAACTCCTAACTCTCTTTTTTTATTTTTATTTTTATTTTTTTATTATACTTTAAGTTCTAGGGTACATGTGCATAACGTGCAGGTTGTTACATATGTATACGTGTTGCCATGTTTGCGTGTGCTGCACCCATCAACTCGTCAGCACCCATCAATTCATTATTTATATCATGATAACTCCCAATGCAATCCCTCCCCTCCTCCCTCCCATGATAGGCCCCAGTGTGTGATGTTCCCCTTCCCGAGTCCAAGTGATCTCATTGTTCAATGTCCCACCTATGAGTGAGAACATGTGGTGTTTGGTTTTCAGTTCTTGTGACAGTTTGCTTAAGATTGACAGGACCGCTAGCAAAGACTAATAAAGAAGAAAAGAGAGGAGGAATCAAATAGATGCAATAAAAAATGATAAAGGGGATATCACCACCAAAACCCACAGAAATACCAAACTACCATCAGCGAATACCATAAAACACCTTCTACGCAAATCAACTTAGATAAAATCTAGAAGAAATGGATAATTTCTGGACCTTAAACCCTCCCAAGACTAAACCAGGAAAGAAGTTGAATCCCTGAATAGACCAATACAGGCCTCTGGAAATTGAGGCAATAATTAATAGGCCTACCCACCAAAAAAAGTCCAGGACCAGATGGAATTTACGGTGAATTCTACCCAGAGGTACAAGGATGGAGCTGGTTACATTCCTCTGAAACTATTCCAATCAATAGAAAAAGAGGGAATCCTCCCTAACTCTTTTTATGAGGCCAACATTCATGCTTGATCCAAAGCCTGCAGGGACACAACAAAAAAAAGGGAATTTTTAGACCAATATCCCTGGATGAACATCGATCCAGAAATCCTCAATAAAATACTGGCAAACCGGATTCAGCAGCACATCAAAAAACTTATCCACCATGATCAAGTGGGCTTCATCCCTGGGATGCAAGGCTGGTTCAACATTCGCAAATCAATAAACGTAATCCAGCATATAAACAGAACCAAAGACAAGAACCACATGATTATCTCAATAGATGCAGAAAAGGCTTTTGACAAAATTCAACAGCCCTTCATGCTAAAAACGCTCAATAAATTCGGTATTGATGGAACGTACCTCAAAATAATAAGAGCTATTATGACAAACCCACAGCTAATATCATACTGAATGGGCAAAAACTGGAAAAATTCCCTTTGAAAACTGGCAGAAGACAGGGATGCCCTCTCTCACCACTCCTATTCAACATAGTGTTGGAAGTTCTGGCTAGGGAAATCCTAACTCTCAAGGTGATGGTATTAGGAGGTGGGGCATTTGAGAGGTGATTAAGTCATGATGGCATAACCCTCATAAATTGCATTGGTGCCCATGTAAAAGAAGCCCAGAGAGTTCATTCTCTCTCCCATCAAAGTTAAAGGAAGAATAAAGCTATCTATGAATCAGGGAGTTGATCCTCGACAGACAACGAATCAGCCAGCACTTTGGTCCGGGACTTCCCAACACCTCAACCTGTAAAATTAATGTTTTTTTGTTTATAAGTCACCTAATTTATTCAATTATAACTGCCCAAACAGACTGAAACACAAAACATCACTATAAATATCAACATCTAAGAACTGAAAAAAATTGCAAGCTTTTAACTCAAACTTAGCATATCTCATTTAGAGTACAGGATTTATTAACAGAATTCATTGTAAAGGATTGAAATATTAGTTACAGAAGAAGAGTTGAATGGTAACATTTTTGCTTTCAGATAATAGTTTAGATGATCTAAATGTATGCTGAAGATCCAAAGTGACCTTTGAAACAGATCTATTAGTAACTTTTATTTATTCTCATATATTAGAAAACCAACAGTGTTCATGGCAAGACAGTTGGCATTGGCTCAAAGGTATTAGTATCTCCGCCGGGTCATGTGTTGACAACAATCTCCTGTTGCTTGTCCATTTGCTATGCTTGGCAAACCTCCAGAGTCATTTAAAAAAATTTAAAAAAAGAAAACACCAACAAAGAATGGTAGAAGAAGCAGTTCACTGTAAATACTTAATGATTATTAGTACAAGAGTTATGACTATTACTTTCAGATTATGGCATCTAGTATTTTAAAAAATTGTTCCTTTCAATATTTCTATCCTCATAAAACCAGAATCTTGTGACTGAAGGCCATGTGATTGATGAATTGGAGAATACGTAAAGAAATATCAAATAATTGTACACTTCTCTTCCAAAATCATTAGTCTAAAATGTCAAATGCTAATGCTTTGTTCTTATAGAGTATGAATTCCACAAAGCCTTTTAAGTTGGGAGATTCGGTTATCCATTCTTAATGTTGTGAGACATGCAAAGTACCTGGAGTTCTACATATAAAGTTAATGTTGAGAGATTTCTATATTACAGCACATAAATATCAAGCTGCTGGGAGTAAATACACCTTTTGTGACTTGACATATGCCATAACAGTGGTTTTATTTACACATAGCTTTTATTGGCTTTTATCTTCTTAAACTGTACAACAAAATAGCATGCCAATGATATTAAGCTAGTAAAAAAAGAATATAGATTTGTTAGAGAAAAATATCAAATAGTCTTGCCTAATAAATGTACTAATATATTTATGTTTTAATTCATATTGTCAATGATAACACTATTTTATATCTGTAGAAGTGTATTTTCTCCTTCTTAAAAAACAGAAAGTTAGATTTCTCATGTAGAACCAATGGCATATAATAGTAATATGTATTTCTATTTCCCTTCTTTAGTCAATTTTATTGCATGTAGATGAATTTAAAATCTTTGTATTTCAAATTTTGCCACTGCCTAATTCATTGTAAACTGAAAGACAATGTTTCTGAAAGTACAGAAAGAATAATCATCCACAAAAAAATTCTGTAATGTGTCAAACACTTCCTCCTCTATCTTTAGAGAAATATGCTAGAGTATTGAGGTAAAGCATGTATTTAAAAATTCCCTACATTGACCCCATGTCATTTAAATATTATGCAAAATAAACACTCAATATATTCTCAGAAATCATTTTATTTTATAGTCATGTATGTTGACTCCGTGAAATTAAAAGCATTATATGGCCAATTGTTTGTTATTGCCTAGGCTTATTCAGATTTTTTTGAGTTTAACATGTATTTACCTTATAGGATAGAACCAATAGTTTGACAGGCAAAGTAAGAAAGTGCCTTAATACAGAAACTAATTAACAATAGTAGCAAAACTAATAATTATATTAGGAAATTAATATTTATAAAAACTTTAATATGCTAGGCATTTTCAAAGCCATTTGAAGATACAAGGTATGTTCTATTATAGCTTAATTCAGTAATGTTCAGTTAATCTCTAGTCTTTTAAGGGTTAACAAAATGAAAATTCAACACAGGCTATACATACAGCAAAGAGAAAAGAGTTAATAAAAATCCAGAATACAATAATAAAATTAAAATTGAACATTTATGTTAGATGATTATATATCATAAACTCACCAATTAAGATAAATAGATTAGAAAATAACCAAGCTATTCTAGGGGAGAATCCAAAGAAAAACTGAAATGCTATATAATGGGCAAACATCTGAAATAGCATGACTGAGAACTATTGAAAGCACAAATCTATGCTCAGACAAACCAGTTACATTTATACAAAAAAAAGGATCAATTATATTATAAATTTTAAGTACGAAGAAAAAATATATAAATTATGCGATTGTAAATCCTGCTTTGTGTTTGTTTTCACCATTATGGGATTTTCTGGTATAATTCAACTAGATCTTGAATAAACTAACGATGAAAACAAGATAAAAACAAATATTCCATTCCACTGCAATAGAGCAACCCACAAAAATACAACAATTTAAAAAAAATCCACATTGCTTCAAAGATATGATTGGAGCTAGAAAACTTAAGGAAAATATATATCTATGATCAGAGAACAATGAAAACTATCTGAAACCTGAGCAAGATCAGGAGAATTATGCAATATTAAAGATGTTGTATTTGTTATGGAGGCAAAGGCAAACAATAGCTGTGGAATTTGGAGAATAAACTTTGTGCTCTCCAAGAGTAAGAAAATGGTATTAAGTACAAGAAATTATAATTATAACACAGGGTAACAATAAAGATATTTTGTCTTACTCTTTGAATCTCTTTAAAATATAACTGATTTTTAAAGCAATAATAAAAACAATATCTTGTGGAGTTTGTAACACATTAGTAATAAAATGCATGATACCCACCTCCTAAAACCAGGAAGGTAAAGATGAAATATAATAATGTAAGACTTGACCTAGGTGAAATGATACATCATTTGCAAGCAGACTGACAAATTATAAGTATATATGGTAAATCCTAAAACAAGTGCTTACATTGCATAAATTATTGCACAGCTAATTAATCAAAAAAGAGATAATATGAGATAATAAAAATATTAAATTGGGTCAGATGTGGTGGCTCACATCTGTGATCTCAACATTTTGAGAGGCCAAGGCAGATGGATTACTTGAGCCCAGGACTTCCAGACCAGTCTGGGCAACAGGCAAAATTCCAGCTCTACCAAAAATACAAAAATTAGCCAAGCGTAGTGGCATGCCTATAGTCCCAGCTACTTGGTAGGCTGAAGTGGGAGGATCAACTGATCCTGGGAGGTAGAAGCTACAGTGAGCTGTGATCACACCACAGCACTCCAACCTGGGCAACAGAGTGAGACCCTGTCTCACAAAATAATAATAATAATAATAATATAAAAATAAATTAATTTAGAAGTAGGTAGTAAAAGAGGAAGAAAAGGACAGAAAATGGAAGAAACAAATATAAAACCAATACCAAAATGCATGATGTAAATAAATCCATTCATAAGAAAGTCACATTAAATTTAAATGGTTTAAATAGCTGTTGCGCAGAAAGAGATTGTCAGGCCTAAATTCATATACAAATATACTATGTTCATAATATGGTTAATGTCAGTTCTTCCAAAACTGATCTATAAATTCAACAAAATACCAATGAAAAAATCTCAGAAGCCCTTTTTTTTGTATAATCAGCTGATTTAAAAATTTTTATGAAAATGAAAAAACAGAATATCCAGAACAGCTTTGAAAAAAAGAACAAAGTTAAAAACTTATACTACTTAAAACATTATTATAAAATTATAGTAATTAATACAATGTGATATTGACCTCAACATGCACAAATAAATCAATGGAATAGTCTGGAAGGTATATTTCTTATACCCATGCATATTGAATCGATTTTTGACAAAAGTACAAAAGGAATTCAGTGGGAAAATAAAATGTTTCTCAATAAATGGTACTGAAATAGATATATCTATATGCTAAACAATTAAGAATCTTAAATCCATATGTCACAGCATAACAAAAATTATCTGAAAATAGGTTATAGGCCTAAATGTAAAGCCTAAAACCGAAAAAGTTTATAACAAAACATAGGAAAAAAATCTTTGTGACATAATTCATTACAAAATTAAATAAATAAGCACTATTAAAAGCTTTGGCTCTTCCAAAACTCTGTTAAGAGAATCAAAATACAAGTCACAGATTGGGAGAGTTATAATATATCTAATAAAGAACTTCTATCCAGAATTTATAACACATTCTCAAAACAATAATAAGAAAACAAAAACCATGAACAGAATGGGCAGATTTGAGCAGATACTTTTCTAAGAAAATATGCAGATCACAAATACATGCATAAAAAGTTGCTAATATCATTACCTATTAGGTGAATGTCAATGTAAATTAAAATCACAGTATATTTTATTAAAATGTTTTTAAAAAGACAGATCATTGACAAGAAAGTGGAGCAAATGAAAGTCTTGTGCATTCCTAGTGGGAATGCAGAATAGTATCACCTTTTGGGAAATTGTCCGTTTCTTATAATGTTAATAGTATATTTACCATGTGATTCAACTCTTCTACCACTAAGTGTTGACACAGGATAAATAAAAGCATATACTCATACAAAACCTCATATATGAATGTTCATTAACAGCATTCTTTTAATAGCCAACATGGGAAACAACCTAAATATCCACCAACAAGGGGGAGAACTCTTGGAGACAGAACTAAGGAGAGAACTTCAACAATTTTTTTTTATTTTTTTTAGTTTTCAAGAGAACCTTGGATGTAATGTTTTTGCTCCTTCATGCTGTCTTTTATCCAAGGGGAGAGGATTTGGCAATCAAATATTTGCAAGCTTGATATTCATCAAGGTTGCGTTTGTTATGTGCTAGGATCTGTTTGTTGGCACTCAGAGAGAAATGCACAGGCTTCTATTCCCTGATTCAGGAAGAGAGCCAAAGCTTTTTGAGGGTTTAAGGATGTCTGGGCACCACAGAGTGGCAGCCTGTGTCAGGATTCGGTTACGATTACTAACCAATTAACTGAATGTCCTAGGTCAACTTTTAGCTAGGCATGGGGCATACAACTGAGTTGTTCTCGGCTCTTCTGCCTATAATGGACAAGGAGAGGCAGGCTTGCTTTATTTGTCTAGGCAGCTGTTTGGGTTACTGGACTTTACATATACTGCCCATATTTGTACATTTTTCAGTTCTCTCTTCATTCTCATTCTTCTCTCTCTCTCTCTCCTTTGCCTGTCCACACAGGTTCAGGAATAAGATTTAAGTTGGAATTAGCCTTGAGTTTTTAGCAGGATGTAAGGTGCTTGCTGATTAGGTGAGCTTCATTCAAAACCATGGAAGCTCAAATGTTTATTGAATTGCCCAAGTTATTCCAATAAGTAATTGGAAGGATGTGAAATCAGAAATGTTTTATGTCTTTATGCTTGTAGCTATACAGATGAATTTTATTGTGCTATATAGGCTCATGAAGATGTCTATAAACAGAATGTTTTAGTTGATACAAAGATGAGTGAGTTTTACTTGATGAAAGTTTATAAGTTATAAAATGTAAAAATGCACCATGTCTCTTCACATTTTTAAAGAATAACTTTTTTTTACTATTCTAAGACATTTGTTATTGTCCATTCATAGTTTAAATTTAAACTACTTTTTAAAAAAGTCAACTGTTATTGTTATTATTATTATCATTATTTTGAGACAAGGTCACACACTGTCTCCCAGGTTGGAGTTCAGTGGCATGATCTCGGCCCACTGCAACCTCTGCCTCACAGGCTCAGGAGATCCTCTGACCTCAGCCTCCTGAGTGTCTGGGACCACAAGTGCGCGCCACCACACATGGCCAATTTTTTGTATTTTTGATGAAGATGGGGTTTCACCATGTTTCACAGGCTGGTCTCAAATTCCTGAGCTCAGATGATCCACCTGCCTCGGCATCCCAAAATGTTGGAATTAGGTGTGAGCCACCACACCTGTCATGAAAAAGACAAATGTTATTTTTAAATGGCTATGCCTGTGTTGTATTTGAAGCAATAAAATATTTGAAGCATTTAAAAGCATAATATCTTCTCCCTTTCTAATACATATAGCAAATAGTTTTGATATTTCTAAAATTCATTCAAATATGATTATAACCAGCTCTCAAAATATCACACATGCATAAGAAGAGTAAATCTATAAAACAAATTTAATGGCATTATTTCTAAAATTTTGTATTTGCCTTTTGGATCAATCTGGAAATACCTTTTAGGCTATGAGAAACATTGAACTCGGAAAACTGAATGCCAAAAAAGAATAATGGAATCCATTTATTTTAATTTGACTTATGAAGTATTCAATATTATCCAGGTTTACTGTCTTAACATTTGCCTAAATGTTCCTGTTACTATTTCCATGTTGGCATTAAAGACTTACTGATGAATAGATAATGCAGTTACATTCTCTAAAACTTTGTTCAAGCTGAAGAGAACAAGTTTATGCCAAATCTTCTACCTAAAAATAAATATATTTTATGATTTGATTACAGAGGCATGACATGTGGAAAATGCTATAGAATGATTATCTCATAATTGTTTTCACAATTATTATTGAAAATCATGAAGAGCAAGTAGAGCACTGAGTCTCATAGTAGATAAATGGTATCTTGAAAAATAATGGCAATTGTAGCATACAAACTTTATGTAGTTTGCCCATTTTATTATGTTAAACAATACTAGCTATGTCAAGATGTCACTCTCTCCTAGGACTAGTAATCATGGGATCACTATCTTTATGAATAAATCCTTTTTATGTGTAGTTTTGTAATATAATTTTCCTAGGGCCACTTGCTCATCTGTTCTTTTTATTTGGCACTATTTATTTATTTTTGATTTTTTTTTCTTTTTGAGACAGAGTCTCACTCTGTTGCCCAGGCTGGAATTCCAGTGAAGTGGCAGGATCTTAGCTCACTACAACCTCTACCCCCAGGTTCAAGCGATTCTTGTGCCTCAGCCTCCTGAGTAGCTGGGATTACAGGCACTTGCCACCATGCCTGGTTAATTTTTGTATTTTTAGTAGAGACCAGGCTTCACCGTGTTGGCCAGGCTGGTCTCGAACTCCTGAACTCAGGTGATCCACTCGCCTCGGCCTCCCACAGTGCTAGGATTACAAGCATGAGCCACCGCTTCTGGCAAATGTAGAATATTTTTCACAGGATTGCATGGAATTTGAAAATTTAATCAAGGAGGCAAAATGTAATTTAAAAATAATTGTGAGATATGTTAAAATGTTTCTATTTAAAACCAAAGCCATACGTTAATTTTGAAATATATTTATGCTATATCTAAATTACATAAAATATTATATTTCTCTGAACAGTTTGTTGACATACTTGAGTACAAATAGTTGCTGAGTTTGTCATCATATGCTTTTCTCCAAATTAGACCAAGTACAGTGCTTCAATATTTTTTTTTAATTTAAGGAAACTATCCAAACTTTAAAATTACAAAATTAAAAACGAAGATAAGACAAGATTAAACATTATGTTTACATGTGTGCTTATTTGTGTGTGTGATTTCTGAATATTTCCCTCTGGCTCCATTTTCATAAGCCTGTAATTGAGAATTACCATCATAATAATTAGTAAGGAAACTTAGTATCATGATCCTTCCTTTTAAATTATGGTTCCTCCTTACCACATTATGAGATTAATAATAACTGCATATAAATAAGAGAAAGTAAAGTCCTAAAGTCCAAATGGAACCAAAACTATATCAATCTATTTATACACTTCAGTAATCAGCCAAACATTTGTAATAATATTTACTTTAAAAAACAAACAGCTATTTAAATCTTACTTTTGACCAAAATGTTTTAAGGTCAAAGCATCTTGGTTTTTGAAATAGCATTTGAATCTGTCTAGGCCACTACCTACATGCCAAGGCCTAAACTGTAGAGATAAGTTTTATCTTAGGCCTACATTTTCCTAATAATATATTTAATATATAAAAATAAAACACTTCAGAATAGCCACAAGGAAAAGCCAACAATCTCAAAAGTCAAAAAATAGTATTAGTTAGAAATTAGCAAAAAAGGAAACCCCAAAGACTCACAAAGGTAGGAATAAGTTCTCAGACATTATTAATTTTAAAATGCAAATTGGCAAAAACAACAATAAAATAACAACTTGACATATTTTTTCCTGGAAAACATTCAAAAACCTGATAATGCCAAAATTTTGTGGAAATACAGGGAAAGAGAAAGCTTCATGCAGTTTTGGTAGCAGTGCCGCCTGCTCTAAACTGCAAGAGTGCAATCTGGCACTCTGAGTGTACATTATTTAAAAAAAATTTTCCCAGAGGTCTATTAGGAGAACATAAAATAGATATTGAGTAAAAAATATTTTGTAGTAATTATTCGTTGAAGACAATCACAAGGAGATTGTCTAAGTACAATGTGATATATGCATATCTGGAAAACTATAATGTATCAGAAAGAAATGAACTATCTAGATCACATGTAAGGGTAATTTAAAGAGTGCTGAATGAAAACTAAAAGAAAGTAATCAAGTTATATAATTTAATGTCATTTATATAAGTAAAGATTCCTTGCAGAGAAATTATCTGCATATACAAAAAATAGTTTATGTATTAGAAAGATATTTTTATATAAAATATGATTTAGACTTTACTTTTATTTTATAAAAATGTTATTGCAAACTGTGAATAATTAGGGATAATTAAAGCAAGAAAAAACAAGAAAGGTGCCTTATATTGACCAAAAAGAATAATGCATTTTGAAATGTATGAATATTTCTTCAGTTCTTTTGCTCCATGCATAGAGTGGGGAATGTGAATAAAAGAATGAATGCATATAATTGAATTGAGATTTTTGTTTAATTGATGAATGATGTGAAGATTTATATTCAGAAAGTACAGCTTCTCTCATTAGGATTAATAGAAAGAAACTTACCTTCAAATATTGTAATACAGCTGTAGATCACTAAAGAAAACAAAGATCTCAAAAGCAAGTCATGGAAAATGCATTAAAAAAAAAAATCTCTGAGATTAACATCAGACTTCTTAGCAAAAAGCCAGTGGAATGATATTTTCATGGTGGTGAGAGAAAATAACTCCTCACCAGAATGGCATGACCACTTCAATAATAACTCACTGCCATTTCCAATTATCTTTTGCCTGGCAGGTAGCCAACACCTCCTCAACACACATACTGGTTCAAAATCATTTTCAGATTTTCCCCCAAAGTATATCAGTAAACAACTAGTTTCTAAAATTAAACAAAAAAGGACAGAGATTTCTCTTAAAATAAATAAATGCTAGATGAGGAGTTATTTAGATAATGTCAAAACTGGAATCCACACAGGAAGGTGAGGCAAACCAGACTGTGGCATGAACAAGAAGCCTCTGCCTTCTCCCTACACAACCCTAGAAGGATACAACTGAGGAGACTGTTTACCTGAAGCCAGTATTCTGAGCCACTCCTCAGGAAGCTGGAGACTTAATATACCTGACTGACTGAAGTTCAAACCAGGAAAGTAAGAATTTTCAGGTTGGACCTAAAATCATCATATCCATATATAAAAGCAGGAAAAAGTTTAGAACATTTTAATCATCATTGTTTCTAAGTCTAATTCATAATGTATGCTGTTGTGAATCTAAGTGTTTAAAAAATTGGTACAGATATTTTTCTGTGTGAAATCATAGCCATTTCAGGTTTACAATTTTTCAAAGTTGGTTTAAATAAAATTTGTAAATCTACCTCTGCTCTTTTCTAAATTGCATGCCAAGGAAGATCATGGAAAATTATTTCTGTAAAGGGCCAGATAGTAAATATCCACACCTTTGTGGGAGATACAGTATCTGTTGCTAGTAGTCACATTTGCTATTGCAGGATGAAAATAGGCATAGGCAATATGTAATTTACAGACAGAATTACGTTTGTCCTGCAAGGGGGTAAGATTTAGCTTGTGCACTATAGTTTGCCAATATCAGTTTTAGAGTAAAGCTCCATTCTAATTATGTCTTCACATGTTCATCAAAGATTATAAAACAAATTCAATATGTTTTAAAAAGATATGGACCATTGAAGATAAAGACTTATTTCCTTTGAAATGGTAAAATGTTTAAAACAATGAAAATCTTATGATCATTGGGCAACTCACATTCCTGGAAATTGATTTTATAAATATCTCAAGTGAATATGAAAACATTCAAATATGTTCAGATTTTGTACAAATGGAAAATTCTGACAGAATGACACTTAAAAATTAAATAACAATTTAGTTATAAGATCCTTTGATTTGGAATTAATGTGTATGTTTCCATCTGCCTATGAAATTGATAACCTGGAAATTAATTGAACTAAAGAAGAAAAGAAGAATGGAGGGAAGGATGAAATAGGGAGAAAAGGTAAGAGTAAAGGAGTAAGGAAAATTATAATTGAGCTTGAATGTGAAGATTTTATTCGGGAGGTTTCAGATTTTCCAAGTTTCTTGCCTTAGCTTTTGACCTAGTCATCATTATCCTCCTCACAGTGAAGTTAATGACTCTTACCTAGACTCATGAAAGAGTTGTCCTAATTCAAAACTTTTCTGAAACGAAAGAGAGAAAAAGATGCAAGTGATATGATTTATACTAGCTAAATAAAGAAAAAAGAAGCAAGAAAGGAGGAAGAAAGGAAGAAAAGAGGAAGAAAAGGAAGGAAGGAAGGAAGGAAGGAAGGAAGGAAGGAAGGAAGGAAGGAAGGAAGGAAAGAAGGAAGGAAGGAGGGAAAGAAGGAAGGACTCTATAAAGATCTAACAAAATAAATTCTAATACTTTATTGAATGACTTTAAGAAGACTGAAATAGAAAACTAATGTGTTTATCAATAAGAAGAATAAATATGATTAATGTCAGCTGCCTCCGTATTAATCTTTACATTTGATTCAATTCCATTGAAAACTTCAATAGAGCCCTTCATAGAATTTCAACATTTTGATCTTAAGTTTTATAAAGAAGAATAGACCAGGCGTGGTGGCTCACGCCTGTAATCCCAGCACTTTGGGAGGCCGAGGCAGGCGGATCACGTGGTCAGGAGTTCGAGACCAGCCTGGCCAGCATAGTGAAACCCTGTCTCTACTGAAAATACAAAAAATTAGCTGGGTGTGGTGACGGGCACCTGTAATCCCAGCTACTAGGGAGGCTGAGGCAGGAGAATCGCTTGAACCCAGGAGGCAGAGGTTCGTTGAGCCAAGATCATGCCATTGCACTCCAGTCCAGGCAACAGTGCAAGACTGCATCAAAAAAAAAAAAAAAAAAAAAAAAAAGAAAAGAAAAGAATAAAGGACTACAATTAGGATATCTTAAAATAAGAGCCAAATGGAGGGACTTACTGTACCAGGTAACAAGCCTTATTATAAAGTTATAATAAATAATACCAGGAAGGATTAGGAGGGGATAAACAAATGGTCAATAAAAGACAATTAAGTACTCTGTAGAAGAAATACATCTGAGGTGACATGAAAATCACTGATGAATGCTTAATACATGAACAGCAGATGCAGGTGCAGAAATTGGTCAATTACATGATAAAACAAAATGTAAGATTTAACTTATAGCCATGTACAAAAAGTGTTTTGAAATAAGGTAAAAAATTACATGTGAAAAGCTAAATTTTCAATTTTAGAAACAAATATAGCCAATATATTTATGCCCTTGGTTTATGGATTAGATTTCTTAAATAAACCACAGAGGTACAAGCGTGAAAGCATCAAAAGATTTATATTTCTGGTAAAATTAAAATTAAGATGTCGTCTCTTAAAATTAAAATGTCTTCAGCCTCAGAATAATAAATGAAAAGTCTATTACTTAGACTATATAAAATTTATAGAAATCTATACAAAAAGAGACAGAAATGAACAAATCCAACACAACATTCATAGAGGAATAAAAACAAATACTGATACATACTTTTTAGAGCACTTAACCTTAACCATCATTTGAGAAAATAAAATCCACATGTATTTTAAAAAAAAGGCCACATATTTTAGCCACACTATCGGACAAAATGATGAACAATAGCAACTCTTAAACACTGCTGGCTGAGATGAATACTGGTAAAATCACTCTGGAGTGCTATTTGGCAATATGAGGTGAAGTTGAAAATGAAGATACACATACCATGTACACATAAAGGTTTCTATTCATAAGTCTTGAGTAACACCTGCAAAAGAATGTTCATTGGACTGTGTCTATATTAGCAAAAATGTCGGAAAAAATTCCAAAAGTCTGTTGATGAGAGGATAATTATTTATTTTAGACAACAAAATACTATCCAGCATTGAAAAATAAGTAAATGTTAACTACGTTTTTCAACCTGGATAAATCTGACAGCATAAGTAAATGTTAGCCACATTTACATACAAAAATAAGTAAATGTTAGCTACGTTTATCAGCCAGGATGACTCTCACAACATAATGGATATCTAAATGCATACATACATATGTACAAAGAAAAACAGAGAGCAAAACACCCATTGTATAAAATTAAATGTGTGTAAATATTCCTATTTTTGAAATATATTAATATATATTGACAGTATAAAATATAAACACAAATACGTGAATAATAACAAGCCAAGTGATTTGACCACTGATGTTGGTTATATTTTTGATATTTCATTAGGATTTCTAAATCTTTTAAATTAAAAAAAAAAATCATGTTATTTTAATCACTTTCTCTGGTTACTATCCACAGTAGAAACCCTCTTCCTATTATCATGCCACAAATATAAGCATTTCCCATTTCTTTCTGCCAAGCTATTCTCTTTTATGTTCTGTGGCAATAACATCTGCTCCCAATGTGTCAGCTTTCAATTTTATGAAAATATCTTTCAAATACACATCTCTAGTCTAAACCACTCCCTCACTAATTCTGCATTTTCAATTTCCTGTTGGGTACTACCAGCTGGGTGTCCTACTAGCAACTTGGAGTATTTTATTGCATGAAGATCAAACAAGGTTTAGCTAAAGCTCATTGAACATTACTACAATTAGCAAACAAGAACATGTAACCTTTGTTATGTGCATTGTCCTGTAGCTATATTGGTTTAGAACCTTGTTCATAATCTCTACATGTATTTATGAATCCTTTACCAAACTCCAAAATGGTGGGAAGGACTTCTTATAACTTAAAGAAATGGAATAAAGTAAGTTCATGTTCCAAATGGCCTAAAACGTTTTCATTAAATGTTTTTTATTTGAAAGAATACAAACGGCATGTTTTATATATATTATAGTATCCTGACTTGAATATCATCAAGCAGGGAGCAGCTGAATTTATTTGCATTCTTTTGGTCTCCCTGACTTTCTCTGTTTTGATCTTTACTCTTTTAGTGTTGATCCCCAATGAAATAAAAACAAAAGCAAAATGCTTCACTTAATCTTGTTTCTCCAGCATGCTGATACCCATCACTTTTCATCCTTGGTTTTCTTCTACACCTACTGCTCTTCTTCCTCTGAAAATATTCAGTTCTTTACCGGTTGAATTATCATTTCTGACAATCAACCATGTATTATATTTTATCTGGTCCTTTAAATCTTTAATAATTTCTGAATTCAAAATTCAATTGTTTCTTTCAAATGTATATTTTATTCAATCTCTTTATAGAATGTAATGCCAATAACTATATATTTTTTAAAACACTTGTTTTTTATGATTTTTTTTTCTTTTTTGTATTACTCTTTTATTCTGGAAACACTCCTGCTCTGTATATTTTTCTGTTTCTCTTATTCTGCCAGCTTCTGAAATATTGTCTCTCAGATAGACTTAAAACTTAGGGGGATTTTATTTTATTTTTTCCTGGGATCTAATATTGGGTACTATAATAAAAATGCACTTATGTTTTGATGAGCCATGCATGAAAAGAGACTTAATTGCAGACTATTTTAGACAGCTTAACATTTTGCATAAATATCAACATAAAAATTAACCTGAGACAGAGGAGAATGGAATATTATGTGTCACACTAGAGTCCAGTGCCTTCTGAGCATATTTTATTATTACTGTACATTGTTGTGGAAGTCCTCCTCTTTCCACTCTTTTTCCCTAGTCATCTTTCTGTAATAGTGCTGTTTCTTGTGAGCTGTACCCCTCAACCCTTCCCTTGGAAGCTGCTATATCCATTAAAGAAATATGGAATCCCAGTCTCTTGACAACCTTTGTTCTAGATAAAGTTTGGAAAGAGATAGATGATTTAAAGAAATAACTTTTAGTTTTAGTTAGAATTTTAGAAACTATCTGGGGCTAGGGCAGTCTTTCCTGCTAAGGAAACATTTTCAAGGTAATAGATGGTCTCAGGACAAAGATCAAAGAAATCCAGAATACTGCCAGTAAAACATGGCCTCTGGGAATCCAGAGTATGGCAGAAAGGCCTTTGTTAAGACCTCAGAAAGATATGAAACAGTTTCTCAAATGCCTTTTAAGTTCAGCAAAAAAAATTCTCTAAGAATCTAAGAGCGTGCCCCATTGACTCTCTTGGCTAGACAACAATGCTTCTAAATTCTTAAAAGCATTGTTACTCCACTTCTTTACAGGGGTCTAAAAGAAGAAGACTTATCTTCAAGATAATTGTGGGTATAGATTCTGTCTAATGGAATGAAATATAAACCAACAGATAAGAAATTTAGAGCTAAGGAAAATTATCATTAGGAATGGGGCCCTAATGAAGAAACTGGGAATACATGCCCAACTATTTTAGAATGTGAAGGACTGGTGATTGAATGCTTGCTTTTCCGCTTCAAGTTTTGGGGTGTCTATTACAGTTATTGTATACCCAGATTACCATTGTATGTTCAATGTGTATGGGAAAGATTATCAGCCTCTTTTCTCCTAGAAACAAAAGAAACCATATTCAAGTAACTAAACCAAAGATGAACATCTCTACTGTGCTCTCTCTGAATTCCGGACCTGTGAATTCATGAAGATAAAATATTTTTTGTTGTGTGCCACTAAAGTCTCAGCATGTTTGTTATGCAGCAAGTGTTAAAGGCACTTACATATCTTCTCTCTTATTTTCAGATTTCCTCCATAATCATAGATTAAGAGGACAGGAAAAGGGAGAAGAAATCATTTTCAAAGGAAAGAAGGACAAAAAGGTCTTACAGCAGAATTTACTCAGCATTTCAAGACTTGGAAGCAAGATCAGAAACAAACAAGGACCAATGAGAAAGAGAGTAAATAACATTTTTCTAGTGCATTTCAAATGTTGATGCTTTATATAACTCACCATTAATTAAATTAAGAGCCTTGAGACATAAATTTCCCCCATTACAGACAAGGTAATATGGGTTTGTAGAAGTGGCAAAGCCAGGTTTCTAGTACAGACATATTTGACTATAAAGTTTTGACTATTTCACTTCACCAAAATATTAACATCCAGGCAGCAGCTTGCCGAAGACATCACTGAGTCTATGGGAATTCTGTGTCAGTAAGAAAACTGAACCTCCTAGAAAAAAGAATCTCTTCTACCTGTCAACATAGAGAGGTAACCTTAGGGAGAAGTAACTTATGGACGACGAACCTGAAATCTTCTGCACTGTCAGAAATATGGTTCCCAGAGGACATCGTACACAGAGGGTAGAAGCCAGAAATCATGGAAAGCCTCTGATTTTATTCTTGAGGTAGCAAAGTTGAATTGCTCAGGTTGTTGTTGTTGATTATCTCTTTATGTCTCAAATTTTAACTGAGTATTTATCAATGCCTTACCATAGAGTCTACTGTCATAATTATATTTCACCAGGGATCAGTTCTAAGAACCATAATTCATTATCTTCCTTTTAATCCTAAGATAACTAAAATCATTATTATACTATATTTTCTTATAATTGATGCAGGATTTTTGCTCCTTAGCTCAGCTAAAAGCGGGATTCTTGTCCCATGAGCAGAAAAAGTTAGGCACGCAGAAACATTAAAAGGTGAGGAGAACAACATTTATTAAAAGAAAGCTCTCAGTGAAAAAAAAGAGTCCTGCCAACAGGGTCTCACCTTCCGGATTGAATACCAGGTCACCACACACGCGTGCTGAAGAGACCACACTCCTTCCCAATGCACAAGGTACCATCTTCCCAGTGTCTCCACCCCACTCTCCCAGTGTGCAGGTGGGTCCCCCAGTTCGTTGTGGGCATGCCCAAACAAGGCCTTGCGTGGGTTCCCTCATCTGGACAAAAGCATCTGATGTAAACACTTGTGACGCGGGTCAGAGATTCTCCAGGGACCCTCCCCCTTAACTGCCTCCTACATGTATCATTCCTCTCTCTAAAGAAGTACATCTAACTGCCATTAGAATAAGGATAGGAATGAGGACAAAGGCTGATCTTAGCTGCTTTCTGCTGACATGGGATACTGTTTTGGTAAAATGGCAGTCAGATCTCCCTTAGAGGTCTCTCTAATGATTCCCAACAAAAGGGACTGTCCTCCGAGGCTCTGGTTGCATGACTGTTTGGAATTTAATTGCCTGAAGGCGAGAAGAGACAAAATGGGTTATTAGAAAATATGTATCAAAAGAAGGAGGAGGGTTAGGACAGCTCATAAATCCCAAGGATTTTTACCAGTTTGCACAGGGAGAGGGAGGGCAAAAGCCAAACCGCCTAAAAAAGAGAAAAAAAAAAAAAAAAAAAAAAAAAAAAAAAAAAAAAAAAAAAAAGCTACTATTGGTTTCCAGGCGAGTGTCCAGGCTTCTGGGTTTCCTTCCTCCAAGCCCTTTCCTAAGCCGAAACAGTAAAAGGCTTGGGAAAATAAACTTTTCCCAGTTTGGAGGATGCATCCAAGGGGAGTGTCTCATGATACATAGACGTAATTACCTATCATTGAAGAGAGGACAGAGGAGAAAAAAAGGAAAAAAAAAAAGGGTAATTTTTTTTCCAAAGGAGTCCCAGCGTTTCAGGATGCATTTAAAATGGGTACAGATTGAAGTTGAGTGGCTACCCATCTATATGGAGGCAAGCAGGCATCCCAGATTCCCTTCTCTTCCTGGTAAATAGCCCAGGTGAGGGAGAGAAAGTGAGGCATCTCTTTCTTTCCTCCATCCTTATATCCCTGAATCCCAGCAATCGCAACAAGGTGCTGCCCATGCGTGTCAAAATGACTTTCACCCATGTTAACAGGGGGCCCTAGGAGTTGGAAATATCCACTTTTACCCACATACACCCTATCTCCCCTGTTGTCAGTAGTCTTCAAATTCCCTAGACCTCATTTATGCCATGGATACTAGCATGAATTTTATCCATGAAATGAGAAGCTTGGATTAATCAACAAGAATTAGTCATGTTCACCTGCACTTTACCTTTTAACTCCCATTATCATCTGCCTCTGGATGCCACAGATCCAGTTTCTGTTTCCAACCCCACCTTAGGGCTTTGACCCAAAGCTTGGAATTGAGTTTGGGACAAAAAGTATCTCAGGGAAAGTTACATAGACTCCTTATCATAAGTCAAATGCTAAGGTGAAGCTGTGGAAGAGTCCTCCTCCAACAAGCGAAACAAAAGGATGTATTGTGACACAACCAGATAACTGGTGGTTATAGTTATGCTTGCTAAGATTTGGGTGCATGGGGCTTGGCTTTGGTAAACTCCCTTGCTCTTACTTTCTCAAAAAGGAAACCTCCAGTTGATGGGCACCCTATTTACTCCCATCACCTAGCAGAATTTGCAGGATAATTGTTCAGAACTAGAATATTGATCCCAGTTTTTAACATTACCCATCCCTTTTGCTCCTTCTGAGCTGAAGTTGGAGATTGCTGGTTGGTTCACAGGAGTAAGCACGGTTAGTTTAAAATGTAGGCAAAATATTAAAGACAGCTAATGAGTCTAGAATTTAATGATAAATATGTGAAAACTTTGAAACATAATTTCTCTCTCTCTAGGCCTCATTTTGTTCAAAACAAATCATGATAGGACTGAGTAATTTTCAAAATAGACTTTAGTTTTTAATTGACCTGATTACTTGTATAATGTGCAGCAAGAATAATCATTTTTACGTAGGCCTTAGCTTTGATGGAACTCTGTTCCACAAGGTATCTCAGATAGGACTTTATAAAACTAAGCCCAGCCATGGGTTTACACCTTCAAATACCTGTGAGGTGGGTAAGCTTCTCTCTTCTTGGAGTTCCAGGAGCATGGGGTTCCTGGGCCTGTTAGAAAGTGAAACTCTTTACTTACCACAGGTTAGGAACCCTGTATGGGGAATGTGTACACAAGGTATGAAGCTGGTTTTCCCAAGGGGCTTTTATTGGGTATACAAGTTGAGCTTGACTCCCCAAAGAGAAGGATACCTTTCTAGTCAAAGCCTTTTTTTAAAACAACCAGTTTCTCCAATTGCATCCCTCTGCAAAAGAAAATGGATTTTTACTGCACTGCTGCAAACAATTATATTGCCATGAGTTAAGAATATCCACAACCAGTTTACAAATTTTGGAGAAGCCAGGAAGAGAGAGACAAATATGCTCCAAATTTTGTTCACAGGAGTACACATTGCTTAATTATTAAAGGCTCTAAATAGCTCAAAATAGTTTCCTTGACTTTGAGAAATAAAACTAGGATCAGCAATGTTCCAAGCAATAGTCAAAACCTTACTTTAGTTTTCTATTAGTTCAGTTCTTTCAGATAATTCTTGTTTTGCTTGATATTAATGAACATTTCAGCCCTTCATGAGTCCTGTATGCTATTCCTTTATTCCAATGTCACAGTCTCCAAAGGTATCAGAAACCTACATTTGAGAGCACCAGTCAAAGTTCTAAAGCTAACTATAAATCATCCTTTGAAGAGAATCAAAACAAGACAACGATTGTCTGTGAATAATAAAATGTCCAGGGTACTTACAGCCAAAACATGATTTACAGAAAATTTGGTTATCTCTATGGATTACAATAACTTATCATAATAACCTTAATTGTGATTGATAACATATAATCAGACATTATAATTTTAGAGATCCCATACAATTTGGGAACATATATTAATATCATTCCCTAACATGTAACTGAAAAAGATTAAACATAATTTTGGCAATCCCATGCTCCTAAACACATCAGATAATCCTGTTTATCTGTCTTCTGGATGCTCCCGTGGCCTTCTGTATCATCCAAAAGCCAAGTATCAGGAAAGACAATTTTGAAACTGAAGCTTGATTTTGGGAAACATGTTAAACGTTAGAGGTTTAAAATGCTTCATGTTATGAAATAAAATTCCAGATTATTGTAAGTTATTTATTTTGCCAAAATGACTCAGAAATTTTTTAAAAAAACAAAAATCTTTTATAAGCCTTTACAAATTTTGCTACTAAAGAACAGATTAGTGCCTTAACAATACTTTGTTCTGTTTTTATTTCCATGCCCAATTTACAAAAAAGCACCATATAACACTCTTTTGAATTTAGTCAATGTGTTCACACATGAAATTTCTTTTGCAAGATTAATTTTTACAATCCTTCCACAACTTGCTTGAACTTTTAGATTTATCTCATCTAATTCAAAACAATCCTTTAACCCCAGCCAAAAAATTTACATTTTGATGACATCTCTATTTTACCAATAATCTGTAAGGCTGTTTTATTTCTCAAAGATTAGAGTCATGTGAACCAAAAGTACAACTTTTATCTTCTCTTTTAAAAAATTTGATCAAAGTGCTTATCCTTCTTTAAGTCAATTAATTAGAGCACTTTTTAAAAGACATCACACACATAACACATATAAATCTACACAGACAGGCAGAAGAAGATTCAGCAGCTATAAGATTTTTGTGTTGCCAATCTCCTATTATGATTATTGGCCTCTGGGTGGAGCCGTTTATGAGCAAGGCTAGGAAAGCATGTAGTTTCCAGGACCTAATAAACAGTTACAGCTGTAAGACAAAAACAGATTTTGTTTTTGTTTCTGTTTTTTTAAGACAGAGTTTCGCTCTTGCTGCCCAGGCTGTAGTGCAATGGCAAGGTCTTGGCTCACCGCAACCTCCACCTGCCGGGTTCAAGCAATTCTCCTGTCCTCAGTCTCTCGAGTAGCTGGGGTTACAGGATGTACCACCATGCCTGGCTGATTTTGTATTTTTAGTAGAGGTGGGGTTTCTCCATGTTGGTCAGGCTGGTCTCAAACTCCAGACCTCAGGTGATCCACCTGCCTCAGCCTCCTAAGAGGGATCTATCTGCCTTCCAGATTACCGTACCAGATTCCTGGGGCTCCATGAGAAAAACAGAGCTCTCTCCCAAAATGGAATCTGTGTAAGATGTGCCTTTTGCCTTCTACCATGATTGTGAGGCCTCTCCAACCATATTAAACTGTGAGTCCATTAAATCTCTTTCTTTACAAATTACTGATTCTCAGGTATATCTTTATCAACAGTGTGAAAATGGACTAATACACATGCAGACTTGTTGAAGGGTTAGGAGGGCAAAATTTATTAAAAGATAGCACTCACTGAAAAAAAAGGAGTCCTACCAACAGTCTCCCACCTCACAGATTGAATACCAGGCCACCACACAAGCTGAAGAGACCAGGTTCCTCCCTGTTGCATGAGGTACAAACTTCCCAGTGGCTCTACCTCATTCTCCCAGGGTATAGCAGACCCCCTCGTTCACTGAAGGCATTCCCAAACAAGGGCCTGGGCAGGTTCCCTCATTTGCACAAACGCATTTGATGTAAACACTTGTGGGTTAGGTCGGAGGTTCTCTGGAGACCCTCCCTCATCTGCTCTCTGAATATATCATAATCACAATTATATTTCCTTTTGTTATGAAGTATGAAACATTTTCAAAGAATATGAGTAGTGATATGTTTCAGTAGTGTATTTGCAGTGGTATGAAGCATTATGATAATAATATTCATAGACACAAATCCATTTTTTGACTTAATAAAATAAATTGCTGTCTTTACTGATAAATAATTACTTTATTTTGAAATTTTTAAACATGTAAAATGACTAGGGAAAATTAAACAAATTTTCTTTGAAAATACAACGAACCTGTAAGTTTTATAAATACCATTAAAATAACATGAAGATGTTTAAATGACTCCTTTATGTGCTCCCAGTCAGAGGCAAAAGACCATATTGAGAGATGATTTGTCAGAATTTTTCTTACCTTTCTGTGGTACCTACTTTATCAAAGCTGTAAAACAGGTTTTCTTCATTGATTTTCACTGTTGTTGCAGGTTGAATCCACTGGGAAGAGTCTTTCAGCAAAGACTGTTGTACTTATTATTACATTTATGTGAGAGTACTCCTGGCACCAGCTCTGGTTTGGAGCATGGGGGAGGGAGACTGGGCTAAGTGAGAGGTCTAGTTGTGGTTCAGTCACCGATAACACTCTCAGTTGACCCTACAGAAAGCTCAAGAGCTAAAACAGCTCATTAGAAGCATTCCAAGTGCATTGCAATTAAAATAAGGCCTTTATCCTCTTGTATCTGTCTCTCCATAGATGTGAGCTATCCCCAATACGGTGATCCCATGTAAACCATCTTGCTGAAGTTGAGGCAGTCTCTGTGGCCAGCTGAAAGCTATTTGTCAACTGTAAGGCCAGAACATAAGGCAATGTGATTTTCTTCAAAGGGTGTGCTGTATGGTCTATTTCTGTGCAAGAAAACTTATTTCACCTTGATGTAGAAGAGGAACTGAGAGAAGTGATTTGAATAAAGTTGTAAAGATATCAAGCTATAGAATCTGAGATAAAGAAATATTCTTCTAAACTTTTTAAATCTCTCTCAATGCATGGTAACTTACTCATGATGAAGACAGGTTCAGGCCCCCCAAATTATTTGTAATAATGCAAAGCAAATTTGTATTCTGGCTTTGCTTAGAAACATTCTGTATGTCTTAGTTTCTCAGTTTTAAACTAAAAATATATCTTTAATTTCCATTTTTTTTCAGGGGTTTCCAGATAGTTTGATTAGTTTTTTTAGGCAATAAATCTCTGATTCTGGAGCTATTACAAATTCCTAGACTTAAAAGAGATTTTATCATGCTGGGACTATTCACATTGAAATAATCACAGAAAAGTCAGCTGTAAGAGTTATATAAGTATGACTACCATACAGAGCCTTAAATATAAAGCAACTGAAATAAGAGAATCTTTGAAACTGATTTAAGGGTATCCAAGCTGTCAATGGAGATATGACCTTTTTGTGCAGAGTGAATGGCAAGTAATAATGATCTCAAAATTTAATTATATAATGACCCATAGTAATCAAAGCCCTTGTTACAAAGGATCTGAAATGATACATTGGGGTATTTCAAGAATGTGATGGCCTGCACCATTTGACTTTAACAGTCATCCCAGGGTGCATAATGATAATTTTAAAAATATATATTGCCCCACAGTCATTAAGTGATTGTTTAAGTGAATGAAAATCCTAAATCAAAATCTTGATAGTAGCCAGCTTTCCTATGAAATGATTGTATTTTATATGGTGTTAGTTAATGCTAATAAAAATTAATGGCGTTGAGTATTTTGAAAGACAATAACATTTTCCTCTATTATTAATAGGGGTTCAGGAGATATTCATTGGGACATCAAGGAGTTGGAAGATTACAACAAAGTTGATTGGAAGAGTCCATATACCAAACATTTTTAAGAATAAGAGATTTATTTAATTTTATTTTTAAAAGCCAGGTGAGTTTTTTTTTTCTTACATATTATAATTTAAGCCAACAAAAAATATGATAGGCTGGGCACTGTAGCTCATGTCTGTAATTCCAACACTTTAGGAAGCTGAGGCAGGCGGATCACCAGATCAAGAGATCAAGAACATCCTGGCTAACACGGCGAAACTCCATCTCTACTAAACACACACACACACACACACACACACACACACACACAAATAGCTGGGTGTGATGGCACACTCCCAGCTATTCAGAAGGCTGAAGCAGGAGAATCACTTGAATCCAAGAGGCAGAGGCTGCAGTGAGCTGAGATCGCACCACTGCACTCCAGCCTGGGTGACAGAGTGAGACTGTCTCAAAAAAAAATATATATATATAATATATAATATATGTATACATATATACATACATATATACAGCCATATATATGATAAAATTATTATAGAGGCATCTTCATGTGCATTTCAGCTGCTTGAACTGTATTTATTTTATAGTTCTGGAAATGTCACTCTATAATCATCTTCAATTACTGGTATGTATATCTTGTCAACATTTTTAAAGAATTCACTGAAATAAGCACATTTATTGAGAATTTACAATACTTTACATGTTTATATGACATGGAGAGGGGGCAGTTACTCTGTTATAGAAAGGCATTATTTCCTCCTCCCCTCAATATGCAATACCCAAAACCAAATCAGTGGGAATTTTACTGAATAAGGTATTAGCTTAATGTAGATGCCTGAGTCTTAATTGCTGCTTGAACATTTGTTTTACATGTAAAGTTAAAGCTGAATTCCGTATAAAGTTGGAAGCAGAATTCCATGGCAAATTTGGAGTTGGCAGGCAGTAATGAGCTTCTGAATCTAGCTTAAACTTCAGTGTTCTTAATTATAATTCTAAATTAAACTATCAAATGAGAGTATATAAATATTTTAAAATAAATTAAAATCATGTGATCATATTTCACAAGGTATTCATAATAGTTTATATAGAGCAGGTTAAAACACTGTGGTATATAACATTTGTGAGACAGACTAAGACAAACAGACATTATAATGTAAAGGCTTCTTTATGTATAATGTGAAAATTTGTGTTTGAAATTAACTTCATTTCTAAATTTTTTTGGTAAATGTTTTAAAGGACTAATATCATGCTAGATTATTATTATTAGTGAATTTTTATTTTCTAAGCATGCACAGGATAGGATAATATAATAAGCTCTCACTCATCCTTCAGAAAGCTTCAGTAGTTATTATTATTTTGTTATTCTTGTCTCATCTATTATCTCACATATATTCTCTCTCTCTGTTTCTTCTTCCCCATCTGTTGGCTGTTACTGTCTAGAGTATCTTAAAATAAATGCAACTCTAACCAAAAAATTTTATTTTTTATATAAGCACCATTCAATTAGTACAGCAAAATTAGCAATCCTTCCTTAATATAATCTATTGTTTCCAAGCTCCCTTGATTGTCCTAAATATGAATTTTTAGAATTGTTTAGTAAAAATAAGTATTCCAAAAATGTCCTCACACAGCATTTGATTGATATGTTTCACAAGTCTTTTCAGTCTATAACTATTATCTCATTACTCTCTCTTTTTTCCACTGTAACATATACGATGAAAGAGAAACCCAGTCATTTATCCTCTGAAATGTTTTATATTTTAGGCTGAGCACCATGGATCACGCCTGTGATCCCAGCACTTTAGGAAGCTGAGGAGGGCAGGTTATTTAAACTCAATAGTTGGAGACCAGCCTGGGCAACATGGCAAAAACCCATATCTACAAAAAAAAATAAAAAATAAAAAATAAATTAGCTGTGTTGATTGTACAAACTTGTAATCCTAGCTTCTTGCACGAAAGAGGTGGGAGGATCGCTTGAGCCCAGCAGGTCAAGGGCGCAATAACATATGATGACACCTCTACACTATAGCTTGAGCAACAAAGTGAGAGCTTGTCTCAAAAATAAATAAATAAAACTTTGTCTTGTCTATTTTTGTTTGAGTTGATTGCATCTTTGTACTATTTGCTCTGTTGTCTTATGTATTCCCTGTAAATCAATCATTTGACTCAGGGGCTTACTGACTTAGGTATTATTTTGTACTTTAGTCACTTGTAGAAATAGTCACAGTCTCAGGGCAGTTACTTATCCAGAGCCATATAATGCCTAAGTGCCCTACTCTTGTTGTAGCTTTTGTAGTTTGGTGAGAGGTAGGGAATGGCACCCAGTAGGTTTTCCTTTTTCTCCCTCATTGTGGGAGTTAGGGTTACAGTGTTACAGGATTCATTCAGTGTCACTTCATCAGCTGGAAATCTGTTTGGCTGCTGTGACCTCTGCCTAGGAACTTGCTTGGGCCAACCAGGCTCACTCCACCCACTCAGCCTGGCAGGCTGCTCTCTGCTTGCACCATGGCCCAGATCTTGCAACCACTGTAGGGTATATGATTACCCCACAGCTGAACCAGGCATGCCATGAGTGGCTTCCATGTTGGGCACTGACATCTAAACAGTTACTTCAGATTGGTGATGCCTAAAAACTCAGAGATGCCACCCACCACAGAGCCCCCAGGGGTTTTATAGCTCTTTTCTGGGAAGTCTTAAGGTCTGAGCTCCCAAGAAATGTTACAGCTCTCTCTTATTCCTGTCTGCAGTTCAGTGAAAAAGGGCATGATACAGCTCGTTCCTGTCACCTGAAGCTTCATGAGTTCCAGGTTCTTGTCCCATAACCAAGAGGACAAAGGTGTGTGGACACCAGAGAGTGAGAAGGGCAGATAATAATTTTATTGGTGACAGAAGGAAAGCTCTCAGTGGAGAGGGGACTCAAGAGAGGGTAGTTTTCTGTGTGACAGGGGGCCGGAAGCAGGCTGCAGTTTGTGAGGCTGAGTCTGGGGATTTTATGGGCTCAGAATGGGGGAATGTGTACTGGTTGGTTCATGAGTGGACCTGGAGAAAGCATCTTTTGATTGGCTAAAAGACATTGAGGAAGTTCTCACTCTGGTCGAGGACTCTACCTGGAACTGACAGCTCAGTTTTCAGGATTTGAACTGTCTTTGCCTTGAAGGTTGGGTTTCCCTGGGGACCTGCCCCTGTGTGCCTAGCAATTTGTCTGTATCCTGTAACTATTACTCTTAATAGATGATTAGTGGCTTCCCATGTTATTTGATTCAATCCATCCATTATAAAATTCCCCATCAATTTTTCACCTAACCATTTTTGTGGAGATTGATGAATGTTTCCTAGACTCATTATTTATTTAGGAAATATAAACTAGTGAGGTTTGTTTTGCATAATTTTTCCACATCTTTTAGCTATGATTGCTTTACAAAGTGGAAATTTCCTTCATTGGCATATTTGGTCATTAAGATAAAATATTTACAGAAAATCATGGATAAATAATTGGTACTCCTCCATCCTTTTACATCAGTTTTCAGAGCAATGATTACTTGCCCAAGCAGTGGTATGACCAGTGAGATTATTTATTTATTTTTTAGTTATTTTGAAATGGGGTCTCACTTTATTGCCTAGGATGGTCTCCAGCTCCTAAGTTCAAGGGATCCTCTTGCACCAGCCTCTGGAGTGGCTGGAATCATAGGCAGTAACTGCCATGCCTGGTGCGATGGTTAATACTGAATGTCAATTTAATTGGATTAAAAGATGCAAACTATTGTTCCTGCATGTGTCTGTGATGGTGTTGCCAAAGAAGATTAACATTTGAGTCAGTGGATTGGGAAAGGAGACCTACCCTCAATCTGGGTGGACACCATCTAATCAGCTGCCAGCAAAGTCAGAATAAAAGCAGGCAGAAGAATGTTGGAAAGACTACACTGGTTTAGTCTACCAGCCTACATATTTCTGCTGTACTGTGTGCTTCCTGCCTTCGAACATCAGACTCCAGGTTCTTTAGCTTCATGACGAACTGGCTTCCTTGCTGGTCAACCTGCAGATGCTCTATTGTGGGACCTCACCTTTGATCGTGTGAGTTAATACTCCTTAGTAAATTCCCCTTTATATATACATTAATCCTATTAGTTCTTTCCTCTAGAGAACACTGACTAATACACCTGTCAATATTTTTAAAATATTATTTTGAAATTGTGCACTTTAGCAGTGATCAGCATCCTGCCCTCATCAATTAGCAAACTCCAACACAGTTACTCCTGTAATCCTCATTTTTCTCTTAATGGTAATTCCCTTAGGTTTCCCACTGGATTTAAGTGAAACATTATGTTTCACTGCGTTTTGAGAGTTTTGAGTGGTAAAAAACCACTGGGGAAGCTCAGACATATTTATGATTAGTTGTCTTCTGATTAACAGTTACTCCTGTAATCCTCATTTTTCTCTTGATGGTAATTCCCTTAAGACGTTCTGAATGACTAACAGACTGCAATCTTTAATCTTGTAGATCATCACCCAGGTTAACAGAATACTGCAAATACAGATACAAATACAGATTAGAAAATGCAGTAGTAGCTAAAATTTGTAGATATAGTGAATACTATTTAAAAGTGTTTTCCTAACTGGATACCCTTGATTTCTTTCTCTTGCCTGATTGCCCTAGCCAGAACTTCCAACACTATGTGAATAGGAGTGGTGAGAGAGGGCATCCCTGTCTTGTGCCAGTTTTCAAAGGGAATTTTTCCATTTTTGCCCACTCAGAGGATATTAGCTGTGGGTTTGTCATAAATAGTCCTTATTATTTTGAGGTACGTTCCATCAATACCGGAATTTATTGAGCGTTTTTAGGATGAAGGGCTGTTGAATTTTGTCAAAGCCTTTTTTGCATCTATTGAGATAATCATGTGGTTTTTGTCCCTTTGGTTCTGTTACCCAGAAGGATTATAAATTATTCTACTACAAAGAACACATGCACCACGTTATGTTTATTGCGGCACTATTCAACAATAGCAAAGACTTGGAATAAACCCAAATGTCCATTCTGTGACAGACTGGATTAAGAAAATGTGGCAACATATACACCATGGAAACTACTATGCAGCCATAAAAAGGATGAGACACTTGTCAGGACATGGATGCAGCTGAACAATAATAAACAAACTATCCACAAGAAAGAAAAACACACAACAAATGTTCTCACTCATAGTGGGAACTGACAATGAGATCACTTGACTCGGGAAAAAGGAACATCACAGAGCCTATCATAGGAGGGGAGGAGGGAGATTGATAGGGGAGTTATACATGATATAATAAGACTGACCGAGGTTGATGGGTGCAGCCACAACATGGCATAACATGGTGTAACAAACCTGCCACAAACCTGCACGTTATGCACATATACCCTAGAACTTAAAGTATAATAAAAAAAAAGTGTTAATATAATCAATAATAAAATAAAATAATGTGAATGCTATAAATTCCTCTCATGTAGTAGTACATTAAACGGCATCATCTACATGTATAGCAAGTTTTAATTAACTCATGTAGAATGAATCTAAGATCAACTTACATGTTCTTTCCTTAAACATATATTGCTACTGAAATAAATCAAATGCTGAAAATTCAAATTAGTTTATTCTTCTATCTTTTAAATATATCTATATATACATATGTATGGTTTATATTTGAATATCTCTAGAGTTTGTTCATAGAGCTTGAATATGTTAGTATATTTCAGAAAACTAGAATAATTATCATTTGGTACAGCTAAAGGTTATAGGTAGGTTATAATTTATAGCATTTTGCTATCAAGATCATTCCAAACTATCTTATCTTTCCTATGTTTGAGTGCAGGATTTCCTATAGCACTATATACCATAAATGCCAAAGGATTAATGTACTTTACTCAGCATTTTATTTCCCTTATTCACATTTTAAGATTTATTTTGAAATACAAATGTATTCTCTTTCCTCCATCCACAGTGATTCGCACTTTGCACACTCTTTGCTACTTCATTAAAATATTCACCAACACTTCTTGCTTCCTCAGGGACCAAGTGCAATGAGAAAGAGGACACTGTCATCAACTGAAAGCTACTAAAATATACACACGTTTCTATTGGTATTTCTTGCTGCATTTCATATTTTGACATTGCGAGCCCTTCTGGAAAAAATACTGAGATGCCAGAGGTATATCTGGATAACTTGAAAAGAAAATTATAGCTTGATTGTATACTTGTACCAGTTCTATAATGAAAACAAAACAAAAGGAACAACTTTAGTAACTGATGTTCCCAAAATCTGACCCTGTCTTTTACCATCAAGATAGTTTTTAAAAGATTAAAAAACTTCTCTTTGATTTAATAAAAGATATGCAAGAAAAAGTTACTAATGCTACAGAGTATTTAAAAATAAATTAATCATTTCATCTCCACCTCAAAAAAAATTCCTAATGTCTCTTTTAACACTAAGGTTTTCTTTTCCTATTTATGTTAGCTTTTGTGTCTTACAATTCTATCCACTCCAAATCACATCAAATGTGGCAAATCAATGTCAATATTGATCTGAAATCTTTCTCAGGTGACATATATCACCACACAATGAAAGGAATTATTTTTCTTCTGATAACACAGAAGATGGGCCTGCTTATCCTTTTATCCTACCTCAAATTGTATTTCCTACTTTATTTCTTACAATATTTTTTGTTAAGCACTATAAAATAATGTACTCATGACACTTCCTTTTCTTCCTTAACTTTGAAAATAAATGCAGAATTTCCCATTGATGAGTATTCCTTCATTCTTGTGGTCATCCTAAATCATCCTGGTTAGCAAAAATACACCTTAGACAAATGAATTTAATAATAGTTACAAAAGTTACTGTAGTACCTATTTTTGTATTAAATCAATGGCACATTACTATTATCACAAATTTTATATTTTTGAATCCGTATAGAATATAACTTTTTATATCTTTGGCTAGGAAATGCAATGCCACTTTCAGCATATATACAGAAAATATGTGAAGACTCACTTACACAGATGGAAACACACACACATGCACATACAAATTCATATCTAGCTGACACTCTAGTTTTATACAAAGTTGATCTATTTTGGTTTTAGCTTTCAGCACAAAATACTTACCTCATTACATATTGACCTTTAGCTTTTGTTCATACCAAAAATATTTTCAATTCATCTTTGAAGAATTTTGAAATCTCCTTTTATGAGTCTTCTTTAATGTTGTGCCAAACAGAATGCCAAGAATGTTAATGATATTGCTATATTTTCCATAATTGAAAAATGACAAATTATCCTGTCTAAGGGCTGAGCTTGTAATCTATAATCAGTCTACGTCATTGCTAAAAATGGCAATGGCAAACAATAGGCTCTGTTTTATTACCTAGTTCATTTTATTAACTTACCTTAAAATTAATATTGAGTAATATTTTTATAATGTTAAATGCTGAGATTTATTATTTCCTTTTATGTGGGTAATTTAATGTAGTACACAATGTATTATGTATGTGTAAGTTAATCAGCAGTGTTTATCTTCTTTAGCAACGTACTTATTAATCAAAAGTGAAAACACTTATATTATATGAATTTTCTAATAAAGCATTCAGAACAAAATTTTTATTTAAGTTAGTTGAGGGATTACTAGAAGTTACACAAAATAAAATCATTTGTTCTTAATGTACTTTTACTAAATTTTGAAGAGGAAAATCACCTATAAGAGACACATTTTCAATGACAAATAATACAACTACAAAGTGTTGATTTGGGATACAATTTAAAACCTTTAACTTTTAATAGAGTAGATCTATGAGGACGGATTGTTGTGTGACAGCTCATTCCAGCATATCCTCAAGTCCCTCTGGAGTCACTGAAACACGGATCTAGCACATGGCTAAAACAGTGCTAGGTCCAACTCCAAATCAAACTCACAACTCTGTGAATGCTACCAAAATATACTGTTTAATACTTATGAAGAGTTGGAAGAAAGCTAACCTGAGGTAGTGCATACCTTGATGGCAGCAAGATTACATTTCAGGCAGCTATAATTAGGTTAATTCGGCTAAAAAATGCATTCTCATTTTGAAGCTCTTACATTTGATTATGTTGAAATTTCAACTGTATTATATTGTTTTATTTTTGAGACAATAGTTTTCTATCAGATATTTCTATGTTAGGTAATTTTGAAAACAACTTGTTACACAATCACATACACTATTATTGAAATATGAATACCAAAAAATTGATTTTCAAGTATTTTTTACTTAATGAAGTAATAAAGTGCATTATCTAGACTACTAAACTAACATAATTAGCTTTGAAAACTCTCACACAAATGTATATCTTCCAAGCAGATTTTATGTTTTATGGAAAATCTTTAAAGTAAATTGTTGAATTCAGATTTTTATACATTTTATACTGATATATTTAAGTAGGTTAAGATTAAGTGGCTCATATCAGCAAACAGCAAACACTTATTCTTATTAGTGTATACTGACTTACCACAAATATTTACACTGCTTTTATTAAAATAATTTCATCAAAAGGACTAAATATTATGTTAAAAGCAACTTTTATTACTATGCAATACAGTTTACCATAAACAATAAATTATAAAATGTCAAAACATCTTGTTCCAGACAATTTTTAATAAATTAAAATTAAATAGTGAAATGCAAAGTTTCAATGTTTAAATTGGATGAGTTTTTTTTTTTTTTTTTAAAGACTGAGTTTTGCTCTTGTCGCCCAGGCTGGAGTGCATTGGCATGATCTCGGCTCACTGCAACCTCCACCTCCTGCATCCAAGCTATTCTCCTACCTCAGCCTCCCAAGTAGCCTGGGTTACAGGTGCCCGCCACCATACCCAGCACATTTTTTGTATTTTTAGTAGACGGGGTTTTGACATGTTGGCCAGTCTGGTCTAGAACTCCTGACCTCAGGTAATCCAATACACTCATGAATCTTGCAATCATTACTTCAAATAATATGTGGAATTTTCTGTCACTCCAGAAAGTTATCTCAGCTTCTTTCTAGTCGACTCCTCCCAAATCCTGGCAATATGCAACCACCAACCTGCTTTCAGTCATGATAGATAAGTTATGCTTGTTTTAGAATTGTATATAATGAAATCATGCAATATATACTATCTTTGGTTTGCCTTCTTTTTTTCAACACAATAAAATTGAGATTCCAAATATGTTTTTACTGTATCAGCAAACTTCTTCCCTTTTGTTACTAATATTTTATTGTAGGGATATAACACAATTTGTTCATTATTTGATGGACATTTGGATGGTTTCTAGCCTGGGGCAAATAATTATGAATTTACCCATCTATTGTGGGTTGTAAATTTTCATTTTTCTTGGTAAATATTGTGTAATTGCTAGAACATAGATTAAATGAGTATTTTACTTTTAAAATGTGCAAAATAATATTCCAATGTGTTTGTACTATTTTACACTTCTATAACAATGAAGGTAAATTCCAGCTCCTCCACATCTTGGCCAATATTATATATTGTCAGGCTATTTAATTTCAGCATTTTAGTGCGTGTGAAAAGAATTTTTTTGTAATGTGTCTTTCTCAGAGATTAATGATTTTGAGTATCTTTTCTCTTTTCTTTTCTTTTTTTTTCTTTTTTTTTTTTTTTTTAGACAGAGCCTTGCTCTGTCACCCAGGCTTGAGTACAGTGGCACAATCTCGGCTCACTGCAAGCTCCGCCTTCCAAGTTCAAGCGAGTCTCCTGCCTCAGCCTCCTTAGTAGCTGGGACTACAGGCATGTGCAACCAAGCCCGGCTAAATTTTTTTTTTTTTTTTTTTTTGTATTTTCAGTAGAGACGCGGTTTCACTGTGTTAGCCAGGATGTTCTCGATCTCCTGACCTCGTGATCCACCCTCCTTGGTCTCCCAAAGGGCTGGGATTACAGGAGTGAGCCACCGCGCCTAGCCTTGAGCATCTTTTCAACGCTCAAGGCGCCCTTTGTACATCGCTTTTTTGTGTGTGAAATATTCCTTTAAATATTTTGTCTATATTTTATAGAACTTTTACATTTATTATTGATTTGTATATATTTCTTATATAATCTGGACACAGATCTGTTGTATACTTTCTACTAGTGTGCGGCTGCTTTTTAAAAATTTTGTTTGGGAATATGATATGACTTAAGACAATAAGAGAATGTAATGTAAATACAATACACAGGTTTTATGTGTTCAGTTCAATGGCTTCTGAGTATTGTATACACAGTGTAATCAGCACGTAGGATGAGATGGTGTTTCTATTATCTAGAAAACAAGTGTCGCTTGTGCACTTTTCTAGTCCATTTTCACAGGCAGCCTCATTATTATTCATATAATAATAAATTATACTTTTATCCTTTTATATAAATAAAATTATATGATATATTTGTTTTAGGTCATCTTGTTTCAAATCAACATAATGTTGATGAAATTGTGATGAAACATTTTTTCTATATTTTTTGGGGTGTGGTAAGTATAATGTATTAACGATTGTCAGAACTCAATAAACTAGACAATTAAAATATAGTGAGAGGTATTTGTTTTGATCTAAGAATAATAATATTGAGATTTTCTTTTCAAAATTTGATGTACTGAAATATGAAAAACAATTAGTTTTGGGAGGCTAGACAGTTTATTAAATAGGAACTATAATAAAAATGAAATATTTTATCAAAATAAGGAGAAGGCCATGTGGATAATATTCTAGAAGAATATGAAAATTAACAGTTGTGAAACCATAACTCAGTGTGAAACCAAAACATAGCTGAACTATGATTTGACAATAAAGGCAATTTTAATACTCTTCTTAGCTAAGTGTAAACATAGTGTTTGCACTTAAGAAACAGATATTTACATCAGGAAGAAGGAAAATTATTTCAGTTGAAATGGTGATAGAACTGGTAAACATGCGGGTTTATCTACAAAAATTATTGTTTAATTTTACAGTAACCAATCTGAATTTAGAAAATAATTAAACTCTAAAACCTAGAACACATTTAGAATAGGCTCATATGAAATGGCCAGTTTTCAAGCTTTCTAAGATTTTTGTACTATTAAGGAGAAGAAAGGAGGTATTTCTTGTTGTTAACATTTCTTAGCACTTTTTTTTTTGAGAGGCAGTCTTGCTCTGCCTCCAGGCTGGAGCGCAGTGGCACGATCTCAGCTCAGTACTCCCTCTGACTCTCGGATTCAAGAGATTCTCCTGCCTCAGCCTCCTGAATAGCTGGGATTACAGGAGTGCACCACCATGCCCAGCTAATTTTTGTATTTTTAGTAGAGATGGGGTTTCACCATATTGTCCAGGATGGTCTCGCTCTCCTGACCTCGTGATCCACCCGCCTTGACCTCCCAAAGTGCTGGAGTTACAGGCATGAGCCACTACGCCAGGCCAAAATTTCCTAGTATTAAAAGTTAAGTTTTTTTTAGCAAAGCTTTAAGTGTATTCATTATAAAATTTAAAATAAAGAACAATTTCT
>NW_016812293.1:317990-322865 GCF_001698545.2 Rhinopithecus bieti | reverse complement strand
TATGATATATTTGTTTTTAGGTCATCTTGTTTCAAATCAACATAATGTTGATGAAATTGTGATGAAACATTTTTTCTATATTTTTTGGGGGTGTGGTAAGTATAATGTATTAACGATTGTCAGAACTCAATAAACTAGACAATTAAAATATAGTGAGAGGTATTTGTTTTGATCTAAGAATAATAATATTGAGATTTTCTTTTCAAAATTTGATGTACTGAAATATGAAAAACAATTAGTTTTGGGAGGCTAGACAGTTTATTAAATAGGAACTATAATAAAAATGAAATATTTTATCAAAATAAGGAGAAGGCCATGTGGATAATATTCTAGAAGAATATGAAAATTAACAGTTGTGAAACCATAACTCAGTGTGAAACCAAAACATAGCTGAACTATGATTTGACAATAAAGGCAATTTTAATACTCTTCTTAGCTAAGTGTAAACATAGTGTTTGCACTTAAGAAACAGATATTTACATCAGGAAGAAGGAAAATTATTTCAGTTGAAATGGTGATAGAACTGGTAAACATGCGGGTTTATCTACAAAATTATTGTTTAATTTTACAGTAACCAATCTGAATTTAGAAAATAATTAAACTCTAAAACCTAGAACACATTTAGAATAGGCTCATATGAAATGGCCAGTTTTCAAGCTTTCTAAGATTTTGTACTATTAAGGAGAAGAAAGGAGGTATTTCTTGTTGTTAACATTTCTTAGCACTTTTTTTTTTGAGAGGCAGTCTTGCTCTGCCTCCAGGCTGGAGCGCAGTGGCACGATCTCAGCTCAGTACTCCCTCTGACTCTCGGATTCAAGAGATTCTCCTGCCTCAGCCTCCTGAATAGCTGGGATTACAGGAGTGCACCACCATGCCCAGCTAATTTTGTATTTTAGTAGAGATGGGGTTTCACCATATTGTCCAGGATGGTCTCGCTCTCCTGACCTCGTGATCCACCCGCCTTGACCTCCCAAAGTGCTGGAGTTACAGGCATGAGCCACTACGCCAGGCCAAAATTTCCTAGTATTAAAAGTTAAGTTTTTTTTAGCAAAGCTTTAAGTGTATTCATTATAAAATTTAAAATAAAGAACAATTTCTAAATTAATAAAAAAGAAAATACTGAAAGAAGACAGGAGAGTAAAACAAATGAAGCATAGAAAGAAACTGTGTAAATCAAAAGTGCAAATTATAATGGTAGAAATAAATTCAAATATACCTGCAGTTACAAGCAATGCATAGGAACAATTATCTCTACTTAAACATAGATATTGTGAAATTAGGTTGAAAATATACACTATAATTCTTTGCAATGTATCTCAGGGCACGGAAAAGTCAACAGTAAATGTATGGGAAAGGAATTGGGATAAATAATAATAAAGAGAGCTTATGAAATTAAAAGAGAATATCCTATTTCTATGTAGCTAGTGTATAAATCACTTGTTTATAAGAAAAACAAATAGGAAACCAATAAACCCCAAAAAACTCAAACAAAACAATCATATTACAAGAAATGTAAAATACATAGCAGATAAACAAAATAAAATCATGAAAAACCAAACAAGTAGTATGAACCGTATCAGTTATAACAACTTATATCAGTATTTTACTTCTATTAAAATAGAAAGAAAATTAGGATGCATTGAAATAATTAATAATAATAAAACAATACGGCCGGGCGTGGTGGCTCACGCGTGTAATCCCAGCACTCTGGGAGGCCGAGGCGGGTGGATCACGAGGTCAGGAGATCGAGACCATCCTAACACGGTGCTAACATGGTGAAACCCTGTCTCTACTAAAAATACAAAAAATTAACCGGACGTGGTGGCGGGCACCTGTAGTCCCAGCTACTCGGGAGGCTGAGGCAGGAGAATGGCGTGAACCCGGGAGGCAGAGTTTGCAGTCAGCCGAGATCACGCCACTGCACTCTAGTCTGGGAGACACAGCGAGACTCCTTCTCAAAAAAAAAAATAAATAAATAAATAAAAATAAATAATAATAATAAAACAATACAAATTATTTGCTACTCCCTAAAACATATCTAAAACAAATTGATAAAAGATGTTTTAAGGCATAAGAATGGGCAAATATGTAAAAAGAAAATAAGTAAAATTAAAGGTTGGACTCTATCAATTTAAGAAAAAAGTATTAGGGCCAAAAGCATTCAAAGTGGCAGAAAACATCCTATTATATAGATGCAAGATACTGTGCACAATCAAAATATCATAGTTATAAAATTTTATGAACCAAGTAACAGAGCATAAAAGTATATTAGGCAGCAATGTTAGAAAGCCAGAGACATATACAAAGTACACAAATGTACTGGATTTTAATACATATTATCTGTCCATGAAACATCAAATAGTAAGAAAATAGAGTCATACAACATTTGTACTATATATAACACCGAGATGTTACAGGAGACAAAGCTGAAGAACTGTGATGTAAATTTCATTCTTTTCTTCTTTTTTTCTTGCTTTTCTTTTCTTTTTGTTTTTTGTTTCCCCTTTTATTTGTTTGTTTATTTTCTCAAGGCATATATTCACTTACTTTAGAAGCATACTTTTGAGAATATGTGAGGTGGGAAATTAAAATAAAGAGACTGACTTTTAGTTACTCAAAATATTTTTTTCCATTCGTTGTAAATAAGACAATGGTGATACAATTAAGCTTAACTTATATGCTTCACTATGCTATGCTATGCTAATATGTGTATTTATGAAGAAAATTTAATGTAACATTATCAAGATTACATCCTTCTAAAGTTAGAAATATCTTAGCTCCACAAAATAGGAAGTTAACTGACAAATGCCTTAAAATTTTTGCTATTCTTATTGTGATATGTGTGCAGGTGTATTTTTTCTCTCAAAGCTCTCTTAAATTGAGAAAATGCCATAAAAGAAGAGTTGGTCTTTCCTCCCTAATTCATATTGAATAATACGCTATGAAAAGCTATTTTTAAGTGCTCAAGTAAACTCATGTTTGCTTGTTTATTCATGGCTTTTTTCAGAATTATTTGGGAATGAATCTATACAAATTCTCTCTCTCTCTCTCTTTTTTGAGATGGAGTCTCACTCTGTTGCCCAAGCTGGAGTTCAGTGGTACAATCTTGGCTCACTGCAACCCCTGCCTTCTGAGTTCAAGCCATTCTCCTGCCTCAGCCTCCTGGGTAACTGGGATTACAGGCACGCACCACCAAGCCCAGCTAATTTTTGTATTTTTAGTAGCGATGGGTTTCACTATGTTGATCAGGGTGGTCTCAAACTCCTGACCTCGTGATCTGCCCACCTTGGCCTCCCAAAATGCTGGGATTAGAGGTGTGAGCCACCACGCCCGACCTGAATCTATATAATTATTAATGTAAAATACAACAGCTTTTAAGAAGAGAATGTCTTATCACAGCTTTGCCCACTTTTGGACACTGTATTTTTTCCCCCTTTTTGTTAAGATTAAATTCTTCTCTAACAGTAAAAAAAAATTACAGTGACTCAAGGCAAAAGTTTCATTTTTTTCTCATACATTAAAAGTAGGTGGTTCAGGATGGGAGAGGGGATATGAACTCATTAGGGATACTAGGTCTTTATGTTTTCTTATTTGACTATCCGTGAAGGAATCGGAGGTGGCTGCTGAACTGTAGCCTTTCTGTGACCTCTTTTATTGTTCAAATTTCTCTTTCTGGGCAAAAATCAGAATATGCATATGAGACATTTTCCATTCTAATGTCTACTTGCTTAAAGTCTGAGCTCCAGATGGGGAAAAAGGACAAATAAAAACAAAACAAAACAAAACACCTTGCCCCTCCTTGAGTCTTGTGTTCCAGATGTGACCTAGAATGAACTGATCTTTAACTGAAGGGACACGGGCCTGATGGACAACTGAACATAGTGAACACGAATAAGCGATAGGTAGATTACTTAACAGATTTCCACAGTATAAGTCCCAAAGCCCTTTCTCAACCATTAGAGGCATCTCCAAAACTGTGTGATGTTGAATTATGTACCAATTTGTTGTGTGAACACAGAATATCTGAGACAGGCAGGTCTCGATTAATTTAGAAACTTTGCTTTGCCAAGTGTAAGGATGCACCTATGACACAGACTCAGGAGGTTCTGACAACATGTGCCCAAGGTGGTGGGGGCACAGGTCAGTTTTATACATTTTAGGGAGACGTAAGACATCAATCTGTATGTTTAAGATGTACATTGTTCTGGAAAGGCAGGACTACTTGAACTAAGGGAGGGGGCTTCCAGGTCACAGGGAACAAAGGTTGCATTCTTTTGAGTCTCTGATTACCCTTTCCCTGAATACACAATTTACATGTGACGAGAGGGCAGAGGAGTCGTCACTTATGCCTTAGTCTGGCTTGGTGAAACAAAAGGGCAGAGGAAGCAATCAGATAACGCGTTTGCCCCAGGTGAACAGAGGACTGGCTTCCAGTTCTCTCTGTCCTTTGTCCACGAGAAATTTTCTTTGGTGAAAACTGTGAGGCAGGCATGTAGCTTTTTTATCTTTGCAGCAATCTTATTTAGAAATAAAATGGAGGCAGGCTTGCCAGATGCAGTATCAAGCTTGACATTTTCCCTTGGCTTAGTTATTTTGGTCCTGAGATTATTTTTTACAGCTGGCATCATTCAAAGTTGTGTTGAACGTGTGTGTGTATATGTATATTTGTATGTGTGTGTATATGTAATATATAATACACATATATAACACAATAGTAATATATAAAACATATATATGAATAGTACCTAATAGTAATACATATAACATAATACTAATATATAGCATATACAATATATTAAAATTTATATAACATATAAATATATATTTATGTTATATTATAATTTATATGCTATATATTAAATTGTACTATAATAT